>NW_026970216.1:300000-380459 GCF_028390025.1 Pseudophryne corroboree | reverse complement strand
TGGATATGGCAGGCAGGGAGCAGCAGGTGCAGGGGGGTATGGGAGGCAGGCGAGGGGGTATGGGAGGCAGGGGGCAGCAGGGGAGGGGGGTATGGCAGGCAGGGGGGCAGCAGGAGTGGGGGTATGGGAGGGCAGGGGGGCAGCAGGAGAGGGGGGTATGGGAGGCAGGGGGTAGCAGGGCATGGGAGGCAGGGGAAGCAGGAGTATGTATGGGAGGCCGGGGCAGCAGGGTAAGGGGCCAGCAGGGGAGGGAGGTATGGGAAGCTGGCGCAACAGAGGAGGTAGGGAGCAGCAGGGCGGTATGAGAGGCAGGGAGCAGCAGGGAGGGGTATGGGAGGCAGGCAGGGGAGCGAGGTATGGGAGGCAGGGGCAGCAGGAGAGCGGGGTATGGGAGGCAGGAGGCAGCAGGAGAGGGGGGTATAGGGGGCAGCAGGGCATGGGGGTATGGGAAGCAGGGGGCAGAAGGATATGGCAGGCAGGGAGCAGCAGGGAGTGTAGGGCAACTGTGGCGAAAGGGAGCAGCAGGGCAGGGGGGTATGGGAGGCTAGGGCAACTGTGGCGAAAGGGGAGCAGCAGGGCAGGGGGGTATGGGAGGCCGGAGCAGCAGGGAGGCAGCAGGGGAGGGGGGTTATGGGAGGCCGGGGGGTAGCAGGGAGAGGGGGTATGGGAGGCAGGGGGCAGCAGGGGAGGGGGGTATGGGAGGCAGGGGGCAGCAGAGGGAGGGGGGTATGGGAGGCAGCAGGGGAGGGGGGGTATGGGAGGCAGGGGGTAGCAGGGTAGGGAGGTATGGGAGGCAGGGGGTAGCAGGGTAGGGAGGTATGGGAGGCAGGGGGTAGCAGGTAGGGGGTATGGGAGGCAGGGGGTAGCAGGGGAGGGGGTATGGGAGGCAGGGGGCAGCAGGGGGAGGGGGGGTATGGGAGGCAGGGGGCAGCAGGAGAGGGGGGTATAGGGGGCAGCAGGGCAGGGGGTATGGGAGGCAGGGGGCAGAAGGGTAGGAGGATATGGCAGGCAGGGAGCAGCAGGGCAGGGGGGTATGGGAGTGTAGGGCAACTGTGGCGAAAGGGAGCAGCAGGGGAGGGGGGTATGGGAGGCAGGGGGCAGCAGGGCAGGGGGTATGGGAGGCAGGGGCAGCAGGGTATAGAGGGCAGCAGGACAGGGGGGGGTATGGGAGGCTAGGGCAACTGTGGCGAAAGGGAGCAGCAGGGGAGGGGGGTATGGGAGGCAGGGGGCAGCAGGGCAGGGGGTATGGGAGGCAGGGGGCAGCAGGGTATAGAGGGCAGCAGGACAGGGGGTATGGGAGGCTAGGGCAACTGTGGTGAAAGGGAGCAGCAGGGCAGGGGGGTATGGGAGGCTAGGGCAACTGTGGCGAAAGGGAGCAGCAGGGCAGGGGGGTATGGGAGGCCGGAGCAGCAGGGGAGGCAGCAGGGGAGGGGGGGTATGCGAGGCAGGGGGCAGCAGGAGAGGGGGTATAGGGGGCAGCAGGGCAGGGGGTATGGGAGGCAGGGGGCAGAAGGGTAGGAGGATATGGGCAGGCAGGGAGCAGCAGGGCAGGGGGGTATGGGAGTGTAGGGCAACTGTGGCGAAAGGGAGCAGCAGGGGAGGGGGGTATGGAGAGGCAGGGGGCAGCAGGGCAGGGGGTATGGGAGGCAGGGGCAGCAGGGTATAGAGGGCAGCAGGACAGGGGGATATGGGAGGCTAGGGCAACTGTGGCGAAAGGGAGCAGCAGGGGAGGGGGGTATGGGAGGCAGGGGGCAGCAGGGGAGGGGGTATGGGAGGCCGGGGGTAGCAGGGGAGGGGGTATGGGAGGCAGGGGGCAGCAGGGGAGGGGGTATGGGAGGCAGGGGGCAGCAGGGGAGGGGGGTATGGGGGGCAGCAGGGGAGGGGGGTATGGGAGGCAGGTGGCAGCAGGGTATGGGAGGCAGGGGGCAGCAGGGGAGGGGGTATGGGAGGCAGGGGGCAGCAGGGCAGGGGGTATGGGAGGCAGGGGCAGCAGGGTATAGACGGCAGCAGGACAGGGGGGTATGGGAGGCTAGGGCAACTGTGGCGAAAGGGAGCAGCAGGGGAGGGGGGTATGGGAGGCAGGGGGCAGCAGGGCAGGGGGTATGGGAGGCAGGGGCAGCAGGGTATAGAGGGCAGCAGGACAGGGGGTATGGGAGGCTAGGGCAACTGTGGCGAAAGGGAGCAGCAGGGCAAGGGGGTATGGGAGGCTAGGGCAACTGTGGCGAAAGGGAGCAGCAGGGCAGGGGGGTATGGGAGGCCGGAGCAGCAGGGGAGGCAGCAGGGGAGGGGGGTATGCGAGGCAGGGGGCAGCAGGAGAGGGGGGGTATGGGAGGCAGGGGGCAGAAGGGTAGGAGGATATGGCAGGCAGGGAGCAGCAGGGCAGGGGGGTATGGGAGTGTAGGGCAACTGTGGCGAAAGGGAGCAGCAGGGGAGGGGGGGTATGGGAGGCAGGGGGCAGCAGGGCAGGGGGTATGGGAGGCAGGGGCAGCAGGGTATAGAGGGCAGCAGGACAGGGGGATATGGGAGGCTAGAGCAACTGTGGCGAAAGGGAGCAGCAGGGGAGGGGGGTATGGGAGGCAGGGGGCAGCAGGGGGAGGGGGTATGGGAGGCCGGGGGTAGCAGGGGAGGGGGTATGGGAGGCAGGGGGCAGCAGGGGAGGGGGTATGGGAGGCAGGGGGCAGCAGGGGAGGGGGGGTATGGGGGGCATGGGGGCAGCAGGGGAGGGGGGTATGGGAGGCAGGTGGCAGCAGGGTATGGGAGGCAGGGGGCAGCAGGGGAGGGGGTATGGGAGGCAGGGGGCAGCAGGGGAGGGGGGTATGGGAGGCAGGGGGGCAGCAGGAGAGGGGGTATGGGATGCAGGGGGCAGCAGGAGAGGGGGGTATGGGAGGCAGGGGGCAGCAGGGTAGGGGGTATGGGAGGCAGGGGGCAGCGGGAGGGGGGTATGGGAGGCAGGGGGCAGCAGGGGAGGGGGGTATGGGGGGCAGCAGGGGAGGGGGTATGGGAGGCAGGGGGCAGCAGGGGAGGGGGGTATGGGGGGCAGCAGGGGAGGGGGTATGGGAGGCAGGGGGCAGCAGGGGAGGGGGGGTATGGGGGGCAGCAGGGGAGGGGGGTATGGGAGGCAGGTGGCAGCAGGGTATGGGAGGCAGGGGGCAGCAGGGGAGGGGGTATGGGAGGCAGGGGGCAGCAGGGGAGGGGGGGTATGGGAGGCAGGGGGCAGCAGGAGAGGGGGTATGGGATGCAGGGGGCAGCAGGAGAGGGGGGTATGGGAGGCAGGGGGCAGCAGGGTAGGGGGGTATGGGAGGCAGGGGGCAGCAGGGGAGGGGGGTATGGGAGGCAGGGGGCAGCAGGGGAGGGGGGTATGGGGGGCAGCAGGGGAGGGGGTATGGGAGGCAGGGGGCAGCAGGGGAGGGGGGTATGGGGGGCAGCAGGGGAGGGGGTATGGGAGGCAGGGGGCAGCAGGGGAGGGGGGTATGGGGGGCAGCAGGGGAGGGGGGGTATGGGAGGCAGGTGGCAGCAGGGTATGGGAGGCAGGGGGCAGCAGGGGAGGGGGTATGGGAGGCAGGGGGGCAGCAGGGGAGGGGGGTATGGGAGGCAGGGGGCAGCAGGAGAGGGGGGGTATGGGATGTAGGGGGGCAGCAGGAGAGGGGGGTATGGGAGGCAGGGGGCAGCAGGGTAGGGGGGTATGGGAGGCAGGGGGCAGCAGGAGAGGGGGGGTATGGGGGGCAGCAGGGTAGGGGGGTATGGGAGGCAGGCAGGGGAGCGAGGTATGGGAGGCAGGGGCAGCAGGAGAGGGGGTATGGGGGGCAGGGGGAGGAGGACAGGAGAGGGGGGGGGGGGGGATGTTACCTGGGACAGTATTTCGGGGGTCAGCGTCTAATTCATCGCACGGGATCAGCCACCAGCCCCGCCCACTCTCTCATAGGCTGCAGCAACCCGTCACTCAGCCAGCCCCGCCCCTGTCTGTAGCTATTGGTCGCAAGGTCCAATCACTCATTCACCTTTCTCCCGCCCATTGCTCCCAGCCCCGCCCCCCACTCCCTCCCATTCACGTCACGATGAGTGACGGGACTCTCCAACCAATGGCGGGTAGAGTGGCGGGGATTTATGTTGAGGGACGGGACGCAGCGGCCTATGAGCGGGAGGGTGGGCGGTGCTGACTGACTGCGCTATACAGACGGTGACCCGGAAACATCGCCCCGCCCTTTCCTGTACACAGAGCTCCGCCCCCGGTCTTCTCCAGGTAATGGCCGCCGCCCCCTCTGCTGCCGGGCAGGGTGTATGTGCTGCAGTGTGTGGTGCATGGAGAGTATATTACCCGTGTCATACACACACAGCGCTGCTCACACTCATCTCACTGCTCATACAGGGTGTTACACATAGGGGGCGTGGCTCCCAGTGTCCGTGGAGATCAGGTAATGGCGTCTTACTATACAGGGGGAGCAGCATGTGGTGTCCTGTTATTATTATTATACAGGTGGAGCAGCCTGTGGTGTCCTAATATTATTATTATACAGGGGGGAGCAGCCTGTGGTGTGCTGTTATTATTATTATACAGGTGGAGCAGCCTGTGGTGTCCTAATATTATTATTATACAGGGGGAGCAGCCTGTGGTGTCCTGTTATTATTAATATACAGGGGGAGCAGCCTGTGGTGTCCTGTTATTATTACTATACAGGGGGAGCAGCCTGTGGTGTCCACTCCTGATATTATTATTATACAGGGGGAGCAGCCTGTAGTGTCCTGTTATTGTTATACGGGGGAGCAGCCTGTGGTGTCCTGTTGTTATACGGTGGAGCAGCCTGTGGTGTCTTGTTATTATTAATATACAGGGGGAGCAGCCTGTGGTGTCCTGTTATTGTTATTATACAGTGGGAGCAGCCTGTGGTGTCCTGTTATTGTTATTATACAGTGGGGAGCAGCCTGTAGTGTCCTGTTATTATTATTATACAGGGGAGCAGCCTGTGGTGTCCTGTTGTTATACGGGGGGAGCAGCCTGTGGTGTCTTGTTATTATTAATATACAGGGGGAGCAGCCTGTGGTGTCCTGTTATTGTTATTATACAGTGGGAGCAGCCTGTGTTGTCCTGTTATTGTTATACGGGGGAGCAGCCTGTGGTGTCCTCTTATTGTTATTATACAGTGGGAGCAGCCTGTGGTGTCCTGTTATTGTTATTATACAGGGGGGAGCAGCCTGTGGTGTCCTGTTATTGTTATTATACAGTGGGAGCAGCCTGTGGTGTCCTGTTATTATTATACAGGAGGAGCAGCCTGTGGTGTCCTGTTATTATTATTATTATACAGGCGGAGCGGGTCTGTGGTTTCATGTTATTATTATACAGAGGGGAGCAGCCTGTGGTGTCCTGTTATTATTATACAGGGGGAGCAGCTTGTGGTGTCTTGTTATTATTAATATACAGTGGGAGCAGCCTGTGGTGTCCTGTTATTGTTATTATACAAGGGGAGCAGCCTGTGGTGTCCTGTTATTGTTATTATACAGGAGGAGCAGCCTGTGGTGTCCTGTTGTTTATTATTATTATTATGACAGCTGCAGAGCATTACTCCACCACTGGCAGTGTGACAGCTGCAGAGCATTACTCCACCACTGGCAGTGTGACAGCTGCAGAGCATTACTCCACCACTGGCAGTGTGACAGCTGCAGAGCATTACTCCACCACTGGCAGTGTGACAGCTGCAGAGCATTACTCCACCACCAGCAGTGTGACAGCTGCAGAGCATTACTACACCACCGGCAGTGTGACAGCTGCAGAGCATTACTACACCACTGGCAGTGTGACAGCTGCAGAGCATTACTACACCACTGGCAGTGTGACAGCTGCAGATGCATTACTACACCACTGGGAGTGTGACAGCTTGCAGGCTGAGCCCCTCATTGCCGTCCCCCCCAGCAGTCACGTCACTATAATGGTGTAACATGTGAAATGCCCGCTAGGAGGCGCACACATATAACGACGGCCATCTGCTGTAGAGACACCGGGTTGTATTATATAATGCCAGTATCAGAAGAGACTGACGTCATGTATGTAACAAGAGTTTCTGCAGCAGCTGTGCCTTGCGTTTACTATTATTCTATAGGGAACCTGTTATTTTGTATACGTGCCAGCAGCCGGGCTGTTACTGTGCCCCGTGCTGTGTGCAAATGTGGGGAATACCAGGGAGGCGCTCTATCCAAATGATGCAACAAAACATAAAAACAATATAAACAGTAATATAGAGCAAAACATATACTAATGGGTGTTACCCTGAGGTATAATGATATCTCTGGTATATATAATATACACAATGAGTATACACAAAGGTATCACTGATAAAATCAATGTAAAAGGAAAACGCTGATCCTTCTACATAGGAGACTCTCAGAGGATTTGTCAGTCTCTTATAGTAAATTAGCAGCGCACAGTGTGAGTGAGAAGAAATCCTCCAGCTCTTGAAAAGCCGCCCGGTGTGTGCGGAGAAACGCGTTGAGGGCACAGAGAGAGGTATCGCTGATACTTGTAGTGCCCACAGAAGAAGATACAACCTCCAATAGCTGATGGTTCACCAATTGCCGGCAAATGTGAAATGAACATCATGGAGAGGACTGCACCATGTGTTCCTCCCTATTCCGGGTAAGTCCAGACACTGTGCTGCTGATACAAACCTTACCCGTGCTGGGAGTACGAGACAGCGGCTCTGCGCATCCACATTGCACCGCGCGACAGGGAACAGCTTATAGCAGACCGCGCCGCCCGCAGCTTCTTCACCCGGGCAAAGAGTGATACGGAGCGGGTCTGCAGTATCAACTTTGTGCCGCAAGGACTACCAACACTGGTGCAGTGACTACTAACCACCATCACATCTATACACATGTAACTCACTTTGTTGTTACACCGGAACTAAGCGGATGGACAATTACCATATAAAGGTCATTCTGGTTCAGGGCACATTCCTGTATGAACCATATCAGCTGGAGGATTTCTTCTCACTCACACTGTGCGCTGCTCATTTACTATAAGAGACTGACAAATCCTCTGAGAGTCTCCTATGTAGAAGGATCAGCGTTTTCCTTTTACATTGATTTTATCAGTGATACCTTTGTGTATACTCATTGTGTATATCATTTATACCAGAGATATCATACACCTCAGGGGTAACACCCATTAGTATATGTTTTGCTCTATATTACTGTTTATATTGTTTTTATTTTCTTGTGTGTAATAAACAGTGTTTTTAATTATGTATTGGCTGCATCATTTGGATAGAGCGCCTACCTGGTATTCCCACATTTGTCTCTGTACGAGGAGGCCGGCTACCCCTCTCCAGGTGGCTGCTAATCCTAAGGTGTATTCCATCACAGACCTGCCCAGCGCCAACAAACCTTGTGTTTTCATGCTGTTGTGCGCTGCCAACATCTGCACCCATGCAGCAAGTAGGGGAGGGCAGCATCTAGAAGCAGGCACAGAGAGAGCTGCACTTACTCCTCCAGGGGGCTCGCAGCAGCTCATCCTTCCTAGGCTGCAGAGGGTGTGGGTAGGAGGCAGGGGGCTGCGGGTCTAGCATGGCAGGAGCCTCTGGTATGGGAGGGCCGGGTTATAGCCTGCAGGCAGCTGGCACTGTACCCCGCTCGTGGCTGCTGCTGCTGACCCCGTCCGAGCCCCATCTCATGTTACTCCATGCGGCTGCTCCCCTTTCTGTCTCCTGCCGCCTTTCCCCTGCCTGTCTCCTGCCGCCTTTCCCCTGCCTGTCTCCTGCCGCCTTTCCCCTGCCTGTCTCCTGCCGCCTTTCCCCTGTCTGTCTCCTGCCGCCTTTCCCCTGTCTGTCTCCTGCCGCCTTTCCCCTGTCTGTCTCCGGCCGCCTTTCCCCTGTCTGTCTCCGGCCGCCTTTCCCCTGTCTGTCTCCGGCCGCCTTTCCCCTGTCTGTCTCCGGCCGCCTTTCCCCTGTCTGTCTCCGGCCGCCTTTCCCCTGTCTGTCTCCGGCCGCCTTTCCCCTGTCTGTCTCCGGCCGCCTTTCCCTATCTGTCTCCGGCTGCCTTTCCCCTGTCTGTCTGCGGCCGCCTTTCCCCTGTCTGTCTCCCGCCGCCTTTCCCCTGTCTGTCTCCCGCCGCCTTTCCCCTGTCTGTCTCCCGCCGCCTTTCCCCTGCCTGTCTCCCGCCGCCTTTCCCCTGCCTGTCTCCCGCCGCCTTTCCCGTGCATGTCTCCTGCCACCACCCACCCTACAGCCTCATGCCAGTTTACTGCCACCCCCACCCTGCCGCCCCCCCCCCGCCTGTCTCCAGCCGCCTTCCCCCTGCCTGTCTCCAGCCGCCTTCCCCCTGCCTGTCTCCTGCCACCCCTTGACTGTCTCCGGCCGACATTCCCTTGCCTGTCTCCTGCCGCCTTTCTCCTGCAACCTTTCCCCTGCTAGGCTCCTGCCGCTTTTCCAGGAGACCCTGTCCCTTCACAGTGTACTGAACATCAGCTAATTGTGACTCCACCCACAATAGCGCTACACTCTAGATCAGGCCCACTATGCAGTACAGCCTTATGGGGCTGGGTCACAGGAACCTCGGAGACACTGACCAGGACTCTATGGCTGTGGGGAAATAGGAGACTTAATGACCACTCTATTCCATATTTACTATGTTACATGTGCAATATGTTTTATGTATTATATTTATTCGAAAGAACTCCAGCTGTGAGGAACGGAGTCTTTATTACACATCACACCTTCTGTACTCTCTCTAATTCATCAAGGATGGACAAAGACAGGAGTCACAGGACTGAGAGGATAATAAATATCACCCTGGAGATCATTTACCTGCTGACTGGGGAGGTGAGTGGATCTGGGAGCGTCACAGTGAACTCAAATCTATAGTAATGATACAGGGACATGACTGGGGAGGTGAGAGGATCTGGGAGTGTCACAATGAAATCACTTATATCTATAGTAATAATACAGGGACATGACTGGGGAGGCGAGAGGATCTGGGAGTGTCACAGTGACATCACTTATATCTATAGTAATAATAAAGGACATGACTGGGTAGGTGAGGGTAATGACATCACTTATATCTATAGTAATAATACCGGGACATGACTGGGGAGGTGAGAGGATCTGGCAGTGTCACAGTGAACTCATAACTATAGTAATAATACCGGGACATGACTGGGTAGGTGAGGGTAATGACATCACTTATATCTATAGCAATAATACAGGGACATGACTGGGGAGGTGAGTGTATCTGGGAGCATCACAGTGAACTCATAACTATAGTAATAATACCGGGACATGACTGGGGAGGTGAGTGTATCTGGGAGCATCACAGTGAACTCATAACTATAGTAATAATACAGGGACATGCCTGGGGAGGTGAGAGGATCTGGGAGTGTCACAGTGACATCACTTATATCTATAGTAATAATACAGGGACATGACTAGGGAGGTGACAGGATCTGGGAGCATCACTGTGACCTTATATTTCTAGTAATAATACCAGGACATGACTGGGTAGGTGAGAGGATCTGGGAGCATCATTGTGATCTTATAGCTATAGTAATAATACAAGGACATGACTGGGGAGGTGAGGGGGTCTAGAAGCATCACTGTGACATCACTTATGTCTATAGTAATAATACAGGTATATGACTGGGGAGGTGAGGGGATCTGGGAGTGTCACATTGACATCACTTATATCTATAGTAATAATAAAGGGACATGACTGTGGAGGTGAGTGAATCTGGGAGCACCACTGTGACCTTATATCTATATTAATAATACGTATATGACTGGAGAGGTGAGTGGATCTGGGAGTGTCACAGTGACATCACTAATATCTATAGCAATACCGGGACATGACTGGGGAGGTGAGGGGATCTAGGAGATGCACAGTGACGTGACATATATAGTAATAATACAGGGACATGACTGGGGAGGTGAGGGTATCTGGGAGTGTCACTGTGACATCACTTATATCTAAACTAATAAAACAGGGACATGACTGGGAAGGTGAGGAGATCTGGGAGCGTCACTGTGACATCACATATCTATCGTACTAATACAGGGACATGACTGGGGAGGTGAGGGGATCTGGGAGCGTCACAGTGACATCACTAATATCTGTAGTCATAATAGAGGGACGTGACTTGGGAGGTGAGGGAATCTGGGAGTGTCTCAGTGACCTAACTTATATCTATAGTAATAATACAGGGACATGACTGGGGAGGGTGAGGGGATCTGAGAGTGTCATAGTGACACACATCTATAGTAATAATACAGGGACATGACTGGGGAGTTGAGGGGATCTGGGATTGTCACTGTGACATCACTTATATCTATTGTAATAATACGAGAACATGACTGGGGAGGTGAGGGGATCTGGGAGCGTCACTGTAAAGTCACATATCTATAGTAATAATACAGAGACATGACTGGGGAGGTGAGGGGATCTGGGAGAGGCGCAATGATGTCACATATCTATAGTAATAATACAAGGACATGACTGGGGAGGTAAGGTGACCTGGGAGTGGCACAGTGATGTCACTTATATCTATTGTAATAATACAGAGATGTGACTGGGGAGGTGAGAGGATCTGGGAGCGTCACAGTGACGTCACTCATATCTATAGTAATAATACAGGGACATGACTGGGGAGGTGAGATCTTGGAGCGTCACAATGACCTCACTTATATCTGTAGCAATAATACAGAGATGTGACTGGGAGGGGCGAGGGGATCTCTGAGTGTAACAGTGACATCACTTTTATCTTTAGTTATAATACAGGGATATGACTGGGGAGGTGAGGGAATCTGTGAGTGTCACAGTGACATCACTTATATCAATAGCAATAATACAGGGACATGACTGGGGAGGTTAGCGGATCTGGGAGCTATACAGTGACATTACTTTTATCTATATTCGTAATACAGGGACATGACTGAGAAGGTGTGGGGATCCGAGAGCATTACAGTGACGTCACTAATATCCATAGTCATAATACAGGGACATGACTGGGGAGGTGAGATGATTTAGAAGCGTCACTGTGAAGTCACTTATATCTATAGTAATAATACAGGGACATTAATGGGGAGGTGAGGGAGTATAGTAGCATAACTAACATCACTTATTTTTAGTAATACAGGGACATGACTGGGGAGGTGAGGGGATCTGGGAGAGTCACTGTGACATCACTTATATCTATAGTAATAATACAGGGACATGACTGGGGAGGTGAGGGGGATCTGGGAGCGTCACTGTGACTCACATCTATAGTAATAATACAGGGACATGACTGGGGAGTTGAGGGGATCTGGGATTGTCACTGTGACACCAATTATATCTATTGTAATACGAGAACATGACTGGGAAGGTGAGGGGATCTGGGAGCGTCACTGTGAAGTCACATATCTTAGTAATAATACAGGGACATGACTGGGGAGGTGAGGGGATCTGGGAGAGGCGCAATGATGTCACATATCTATAGTAATAATACAAGGACATGACTGGGGAGGTAAGGTGATCTGGGTGTGGCACAGTGATGTCACTTATATCTATAGTAATAATACAGGGAGATGACTGGGGAGGTGAGGGAATCTGGTCTGGGAGTGTATATATTGATATTTGATGTCTCCTTCCTTACTCAGGATTACACAGTAGTGAAGAAGACATCCAATGAGTGTGAGATACTCAACAGCCATCCCTGTGTGTCAGGAGGTCTGAGTAGAACCCAGAGCCACATCCCAGTGCCTCCACCTGACTCACTAATACATGAGAGACCCAATGACCAAAAGATCCTGGAACTCACCAACAAGATCATTCAGCTGCTGACTGGAGAGGTGACTGCTGGGAATGGGGCATTATACAGTAACACCAGGGGATGGGTCTGGGTGATGACTGGAGAGGTGACTGCTGGGAATGGGACATTATACAGTAACACCGGGGGATGTGTCTGGGTGATGACTGGAGAGGTGACTGCTGGGAATGGGGCATTATACAGTAACACCAGGTGACGTGTCTGGCTGATGACTGGAGAGGTGACTGCTGGGAATGGGACATTATACAGTAACACCAGGAGATGTGTCTGGGTGATGACTGGAGAGGTGACTGCTGGGGATGGGGCATTATACAGTAACACCAGGGGAAGTGTCTGGGTGATGACTGGAGGGGTGACTGCTGGGAATGGGACATTATACAGTAACACCAGGGGATGTGTCTGGGTGATGACTGGAGAGGTGACTGCTGGGAATGGGGCATTATACAGTAACAACAGGGGATGTGTCTGGGTGATGACTGGAGAGATGACTGCTGGGAATGGGACATTATACAGTAACACCAGGGGTTGTGTCTGGGTGATGACTGGAGAGGTGACTGCTGGGAATGGGACATTATACAGTAACACCAGGGGATGTGTCTGGGTGATGACTGGAGAGGTGACTGCTGGGAATGGGGCATTTTTCAGTAACACCAGGGGATGTGTCTGGGTGATGACTGGAGAGGTGACTCCTGGGAATGGTACATTATACAGTAACACCAGGGGACGTGTCTGGGTGATGACTGTATCACTCTGTGTCAGGTTCCTATAAGGTGTCATGATGTCACTGTCTATGTCTCCATGCAGGAGGGGGAGTATATAGAGGAACACAGGGGTCTGTACAAGGACGTGCTGATGGAGAATCACCGGCCCCTCACATCTCTGGATAAGAGGAGACTGTCATGTATTGTACAGGGGAGAGCAGGTATGGGGCCCCCTATATACACACATCATCTGATAATCACATATATACACTGTACTCAGTCACTGTGTGTCTCCTACAGAAGGACCCAGTAACCGAGATATCTCAGAGAGATGTCCCCGTCCTCTGTATACCCAGGACTGTACAGAGGAGTATCACAGGATCCCAAAGGAGGATCAGGTAGGTGGGCTATAGGGTCTCCCCAATAAACCAAAGTGACTGTCACTATATTTGTGTAGAGGAGCTGTGTGTCATTATATTTGTCTTGTTTACATAGGGTGAAGCCCAGTTAAATAATATTAAAATCAAAGATACAGAGGGAGAAGTAGAGACGTATGTGACTGATATGAAGGCAGAAGATATAGAGGGAGAAGAAGAGACGTATGTGACTGATATAAAGGCAGAAGATATAGAGGGAGAAGAAGAAACGTATGTGACTGATATAAAGGCAAAAGACATAGATGGAGAAGAAGAGACGTATGTGACTGATATAAAGGCAGAAGATATAGAGGGAGAAGAAGAGACGTATGTGACTGATATAAAGGCAGAAGATATAGAGGGAGAAGAAGAGACGTATGTGACTGATATGAAGGCAGAAGATATAGATGGAGAAGAAGAGACGTATGTGACTGATATGAAGGCAGAAGATACAGATGGAGAAGAGACGTATGTGACTGATATAAAGGCAGAAGATATAGAAGGAGAAGAGATGTACGTGACTGATATGAAGGCAGAAGATACAGAGGGAGAAGAAGAGACATATGTGACTGATATAGAGACAGAAGATACAGAGGGAGAAGAAGAGACGTATGTGAGGGGTGATCAGCAGTGTAAGGAGGAGGAGATCCCTACAGATATCAGCACAGGTGAGTAATAAACACTTATTATAGAAGAGAGTCACATATTCTCCTTCCTCAGTCACTACATCAATCTCTTATCCTACACCCTCCTCTGTCAGTACAAATTAATGAGGAATTTGTTTTTTCCCAGTATGGAGTCAGGAGCCATCACCTCTATTATACTCCTGCTCTCACCCTCACATCATGTCACTGTGTGTTACCATCCCAGAGATCTGACCAGTCTCTTCCCCACACTCTCTAGGGTATATTGTACATCAGGAGCCATCAGCCCCTATTATACTCCAGCTCTCCGCCTCACATCATGTCACTGTGTGTTACCAGCCCAGAGATCTGACCAGTCTCCTCCCCACACTCTCTGGTGTATCATACATCAGGAGCCATCAGCCCCTATTATACTCCTGCTCTCCCACTCACATCATGTCACTGTGTGTTACCAGCCCAGAGATCTGACCAGTCTCCTCCCCACACTCTCTGGTGTATCTCATACATCAGGAGCCATCAGCCCCTATTATACTCCTGCTCTCCTCCTCACATCATGTCACTGTGTGTTACCAGCCCAGAGATCTGACCAGTCTCCTCCCAACACTCTCTGGTCTAACCCTCCCTCCCCCACAGCCTAACCCTCCCTGGGGGATGCCTAACCCCCCCTACACGCTGCCTAACCATTCCTCCCCCACAGCCTGTTCCTATCCCTACCCAGCGGTGCTAACCCTTCTCCCTGAAGCCTAACCCTAACTCTCCCTCCCCCACAACCGAACCCGCCCTCCCCCATAGCATAACCCTCCCTGGGGGGTGCCTAACCCCCCCTATCCGCAGCCTATCTCCCTCACAGCCTAACCCTCCCCTGGGGATGCCTAACACCCCCTACCTGCAGCCTAATCCTCCCTCCCCAACAGCCTGTCCCTAACCCTCCCCAGTGGTGCTAACCCTTCTTCCTGCAGCCTAAACCTAGCCCTCCCTCCCCCACAACCTGTCCCTAACCCTCCCCAGTGGTGCTAAGACTTACCCTTCTCTCTGCAGCCTAACCCTCCCTCCCCCACAGCCTAGCCCCCCCACCCTAGCAGCCTAACCCTATCCCTCTCTGGGGATGCCTAACTCTAACCCCCCACCTACCCACAGCCTAACCCTAACCATCCCACCCCTGCAGCCAAAAGCACCTCCAAGTCAGGTGACCAGAATACAGCCTGTGGCTTCAGCAGCATTGCTAGGCTGCGGCAGTAAACGCTGCCCGGAGTAAGCGTAGCCAGCGGCTTTAGGGCAGTAGGAGTGGGGTGACTTAATAGATTGGGTCTTGGTCCCAGCGGCGGCTGAGAGCTCTCAGGTAGGGTAGATAAATAGCCACTTAGTGAGGAGAGCTCCAGAAAGCACGTCTGGATGGACCACACTCCTCTTATTTATTAGTTTATATACTAACAGGGGTGACAGGTGTGGTACAGCCCTACAAAGGCAGATCCAATCTCTTTCTCATCAGACTCTGCTGTCTTCCCTGCATTCTCACTCAGATGTTCACTGCTGCCAGTAGCACACGTATGAGAAGCAGAAGTATGGCGGCAGCTGTATAGATTCTGATATGTAATTCTCTGTATGATACTTACCGTACACACATCATCCTTATTACTATTGAGAGAATAGAGGTAAGACACTGATGATGAGGGTGTAAGAGTGGATTATAACCTAGCAGATGATGAGGATTACAGGGTATTATATGGTGTATTGCATGTAAAGTACCTTGTTCCACACCTACTCTGCTGTAGCAATATACCTTATATAAGGGTGAGTAACACTTGTACATGCTTACCAGCGTATGAGCACACACATAAAGGAATGCTACCTTACCAATGCTTCCAGGAGTAACGTTAGGAGACATTTCTCTGATCCATCAGCTCATATGACTGATGTTATTGTTCATCTAGAATCTCCAATTCATACGATATGTTCCCCATCCATTGTTTTACATTGGTGCTGACATAGGACTTGGCGAGTGACTACATCTCCATTTATACTTTATGGTTAGTTACCAGTACAAGAGAGATATATATATGTCTTATTATAATATTACATTTGTTATTGTGAGTGTTCTCAGGAGGGTGGACACAATGATAGTCTGAGACACAATATTATAATGCCTTCAGTAAAAGTTATGTTTTATTATACACACACATTTACAATTAAGTGTCCCAGAGAGTCGTCTTCTATTGTTTACAAGATTAATATTGTTACAGATAATGTCACATTTCCATAATGTATTTTATTTCCAGCAGATGGACACACAAGCAGGAATATCTCAGAAGGACATGTAATGTTATCCCCGGATTGTGAAATAAGAGATAATGAGAGTAGACAGGAATCTCCAGGAGATAATCCCATTACCCCAATTATACATCCAGCTCTATCAGCTGATCCCTCTGATCCTGGGAAATGTTCTCCTAATCACTCTGATATTGGTGCATCTGTTATAGCTCTGACAGATACAGTGTTTCCATGTTCTATAGATACCAAATGTTTTACACAGAACACAAAGTGTATTAACCCACACACAGGTAAGGCAGGTGAAAGGCCAGTATGTCCGGAGTGTGAGAAATGTTTTACATACAAATCAGATCTTGTTAGACATCCGAGAAGTCACACAGGTGAGAAGCCATTTCCATGTTCTGAGTGTGGGAAATGTTTTGCACAGAAATCAGTTCTTGTTAAACATAACAGAAGTCACACAGGTGAGAAGCCATATTCATGTTCTGAGTGTGGGAAATGTTTTGCATACAAATCAGCTCTTGTTAAACATAACAGAAGTCACACAGGTGAGAAGCCATTTCCATGTTCTGAGTGTGGGAAATGTTTTGCACACAAATCAGATCTTGTTATACATCACAGAAGTCACACAGGTGAGAAGCTGTTTTCTTGCTCCGAATGCGGGAAATGTTGTGCAAGTAAATCACATCTTGTTAGACATCACAGAAGTCACACAGGTGAGAAGCCATTTTCTTGCTCTGACTGCGGGAAATGTTTTACACAAAAATCACATCTTGTTACACATCAGAAAAGTCACACAGGTGAGAAGCCATTTTCTTGCTCTGAGTGTGGGAAATGTTTTGCACAAAAATTACATCTTGTTAGACATCACAGAAGTCACACAGGTAAGAAACCATTTTCTTGCTCTGAGTGTGGGAAATGTTTTACACGGAAATCACATCTTGTTACACATGAGAGAAGTCACACACGTGAGAAGGTATTTTCTTGCTCTGAGTGCGCGAAAAGTTTTACCTGGAAATCCCACTTTGTTATACATCAGAGAAGTCACACAGGTGAGAAGCCATTTTCTTGCACTAAGTGTGGGAAATGTTTTACACGGAAATCAAATCTTGTTACACATTACAGAAGTCACACAGGTGAGAAGGCATTTCCATGTTCTGAGTGTGGGAAATGTTTTGCACACAAAACAGATCTTGTTTTACATCACAGAAGTCACACAGACAATAAGCCATTTTCTTGCACTAAGTGTGGGAAATGTTTTGCACACAAATCAGTTCTTGTTAGACATAACAGAAGTCACACAGGTGAGAAGACATTTCCATGTTCTGAGTGCTGGAAATGTTTTACACGGAAATCACATCTTCTTAGACATCAGCGAACTCACACAGGTGAGAGACCATTTATATACTCTGAGAAATAAATCAGCTCTTGTTGCACAAATTAGACATCACTCAGGTGAGGAACCATTTTAATCTTCTGGAGTATACTCATCATTGCCATGCATTGTTCTTCAAAGTTCTTATCCTATCTCCTATGCTTTTTGCAATATACATGCTACCACTGGGTGTTAGGGTCTCCTGCCCTGTACTGCCACGTCGTCATGGCAACCGGGAGACAAGTGCTAGCGGAGTAACTTGAGCGCAGCTGATACTCCGGTTCGGGTCTTTTGCTGTGCAGTGGTTACAGGCTCTGCACGGCAGGGGATCCGGTGCTGGTTTTTGTGCTCAGTCTGTGAGGTCTGAGTGGGGCGTGGACAGCACCTGCTTTATAAGGCCTCTTCTCAGGTTAAGCAGATGCTGCTGAATCTTTGTTGGTTAGTCAGTTCCTGAAAGTTAGCCAGTACTGTGTAGCTTTGTATTTGTTGTTGCTTACTGCAAATAGGCCTGGGGATTTGGTACTACACTCTGCCAATCCAGACCTAGCAGTAAGACTGGAGTCAGTCGTTTAGCTTGCTGGGGTTCTTTTACTACTCTGTGAACTTAGCAAGTTTGCGGCTGTATTCTAAGACTTGCCTGCCTAAATTCTGTCTCACTGTGCAAGGTGTTCAGGTGTCAGCTTAGTGGCAGTAAGCTGAACCTGTGCACTGCAAGTGAGAATTAGGATTGTGGAGACTCTCCTTGTGTCTATCATTCCATCTCTGACCAAGGAGTTTACTGCCACACCCGTTGATAACCCTTTAGGGTTTTGCTGTTTCCCTTAGCAACAGCATTTTGGGTTCTCTACGTATTAAAACACAACATCTTGCTTTTCCCATCTGAGCATTACTAATACTAGGGAGACACCCAGTTCCTTAGCCTCTGGGCTTCTCTGTTCACTTTGTGTGTATTTTGTTACCCTATCACCTTCTGTGTACGTAATGTCATATTCCCCAGTCTGTCTGTGAGTTCATTTGTTTTGCATACCTATCCGTTCAGACACCAGTACATTCCTGCAGGCACTGGAGTGCATAACAGTTCTGGCACCAGTACATTCCTGCAGGCACTGGTGTGCATAACATATTCAGCAGCCTAATACTCCTGTTGAAATTTTGTGGGAATATGGAGCATACCCCTCAAAATACGTTGCAACAGGTGGTCGATCAGGTGCAGGTCCTGACTCGACAATTTAATGATTTGTCCATTAAAATGCACACCTCCCAGGCCGCTGGCGGAGCTCCCGCAGCAGCAGCACCTTCAGGGGTTAAGGAGCCGAAAGTAAATCTCCCGGATCGTTTTTCTGGAGATCGCTCGCAGTTCTTTTGTTTCAAGGAGAGCTGCAAGCTATACTTCCGGCTTAGGCCTCAGTCTTCTGGGTCGGAGATTCAGCGGGTGGGCATAGTGATTTCCTTGCTACAAGGAGACCCACAGGTCTGGGCATATGGGTTGCAGCCTGAATGTCCGTCGCTTAAAAGTGTTGATGCTTTTTTTACGGCACTGGGCATGTTGTATGATGACCCTGACAAGACGGCCTCAGCCGAGGCTCAGATTTCGATCCTTAAGCAAGGGCGAAGGCCAGTTGAGGTTTACTGTACGGAGTTTCGGAGGTTGGCTCATGATACCCAGTGGAATGACCCAGCCCTGAGACACCAGTACCGAAGAGGTCTTTCTAACCAGATAAAGGACCAACTGGTACAATATCCCTTGCCTGATAGCTTGGATCAGCTCATGCAGTTATCCATCCGGGTGGATAGACGGCTGAGAGAGCGTAGGCTTGAAAGGGAGACTGAGGTTTCCTTCTTTCCCAAGGGAACCTCAGACTCTGAGGAATTTTCCGAGGAGCCTATGCAGATTGGGGCTACCCGCCTCTCCTCGCGTGAGAAGACGCGGAGGAGACAGCAGGGGTTGTGTTTGTACTGTGGGAATAAAGGTCATGTGGTAGTATCATGCCCAGAAAAGCCGGAAAACTTCAGGGCCTGAGGGTGATGGGAAATATCCTGTCAGGCCAGAAGTCAGAATTTCCCAAGAAGACTTTTATCATTCCGGTGACCTTGAAGATCCTTGGTCAAACTGTCAAGACTGAGGCCTTTGTGGACAGTGGGGCCGACGGGGTTTTTATGGACCGCCAATTCGCCCTGAAACACTCTGTTCCCTTAGTACCCTTGGCATCGGAAATTGAGATTTGTGGGTTAAACGGGGATCCATTATCCCAAGGTAAAATTACCTCTTGCACTAGCCAGATTTCTTTGTTTATTGGAGCCACACACTCTGAAAAATTGTCCTTTTATGTGACTGTCTGTACTTTTGCCCCATTGGTGTTGGGGTTACCCTGGTTAAGGGCCCACAATCCTCAATTTGACTGGGTCTCTGGGGAGATTCTTAGTTGGGGTACTGATTGTTTCAGGAGTTGCTTGAGCCTTCCAGTCAGGCTCTCGCAGTTAAGATTGCCAGGGTGTTATGCAGATTTTGCGGACGTGTTCTCCAAAAAAGTTGCAGAGGTACTACCTCCCCATCGCCCCTATGACTGTGCCATTGATTTGTTGCCAAATGCTAAGCTTCCCAAGAGCAGGTTGTACTCCCTGTCACGTCCTGAGACTCCGGCTATGGCAGAGTACATTCAGGAGAACTTGGCTAAGGGATTTATCAGACCTTCACAGTCTCCAGTTGGGTCGGGGTTCTTCTTCGTGGGTAAAAAGGACGGTTCGTTGCGACCCTGCATCGACTTCAGGGAATTGAACCGTATCACGATTAAAAACTCATACCCACTGCCCCTCATTTCGGTCTTGTTTGACCAGCTTCGTACTGCCACCATTTTTTCTAAGATTGACCTACGCGGTGCGTACAATCTAATCCGAATAAGAGAGGGGGATGAATGGAAGACTGCCTTTAATACCCACTCAGGGCATTATGAATATTTGGTGATGCCTTTTGGGCTCTGTAGTGCCCCGGCAGTCTTCCAGGATTTCATGAATGATGTGCTCAGGGAATATTTGGATAGATTCTTAGATGTATACTTAGATGACATCCTAATCTTCTCCCATTCCCTGGAGGAACATCGGAAGCACCGGCTTGGGGCGAAGCTGGAGAAGTGCGAATTTGAAGTTCAGCAAATCGCATTTGTAGGATATATTATCTCCCCAGAAGGTTTCCAAATGGAGGGTTCCAAGGTACAGGCAGTCCTGGATTGGGTGCAGCCCACTAGTTTGAAGGCGCTTCAGCGTTTCCTGGGCTTTGTGAATTTTTATAGACTATTTATCGCTGGATTTTCGTCTATAGTGGCGCCCTTGGTGGCACTCACTAAGAAAGGGGCGGATGTTGCTCACTGGTCTTGTGAGGCTAAAGCGGCTTTTGCCCGTCTCAAAAGGGCATTTGTATCGGCCAAGGTGCTGCGACACCCAGATCCAGAGCGTCCTTTTGTGGTGGAGGTGGATGCCTCTGAGATGGGTATTGGGGCAGTGCTTTCTCAGATGGGAGTGTCTGATAATCGCCTTCATCCCTGTGCTTACTTTTCCCGTAAATTTTCGCCTGCCGAGATGAATTATGACGTGGGTAACCGGGATGTTGGCTATTAAGGATGCACTCGAGGAGTGGAGACACTGGCTTGAGGGGGCTAAGTTTGTGGTCTCAATTCTCACCGACCATAAGAATCTGGCATATTTAGAGTCAGCGAAGCGTCTCAATGCCAGGCAGGCACGATGGGCTTTGTTTTTTGCTCGCTTTAATTTTTTGATAACATATCGCCCTGGGTCAAAAAACATCAAGGCTGATGCGCTCTCGCGGAGTTTTGCTCCAATCCAGGAGACCACCGAGGAGCCGTTGCCCATTGTGTCCCCATCATGTATTAAAGTAGGCATTACCCAGGACCTCTTATCATTAGTCCTTAGAGCACAGGAGCAGGCTCCTCCAGACCTTCCGGTAGGTCTTTTGTTTGTGCCTCCTAGGTTAAGACAGCGAGTGTTCCTGGAATTCCATGCCAAGAAGTCGGCAGGTCACCCGGGTATTGCCAGAACTCGGGAGTTGCTATCTAGGGCGGTGTGGTGGCCCTCGGTGGCTAAGGATGTGGATCAGTGGGTTCGGGCATGTGACATCTGTGCCCGAAATAAGACTCCTAGAGGGGTTCCTGTTGGCCCATTACATCCACTCTCTATCCCATCTAAGCCATGGACCCACATTTCAATGGATTTTGTGGTGGACTTGCCCAAATCCTCGGGGATGACAGCCATCTGGGTTGTCGTTGACAGGTTTTCGAAGATGGCGCACTTCGTTCCACTGGTTGGGCTGCCATCGGCCAGACGCCTGTCTGAATTATTTATGCTGCATGTTGTGCGTCTCCACGGGTTGCCACTTGATGTGGTCTCTAACCGCGGATCCCAGTTTGTGGCCAAATTCTGGAGGGCATTTTGTTCCGATCTCCAGATTTCTGTCAGCTTGTCGTCAGGCTACCATCCGCAGTCTAATGGGCAGGCTGAAAGGGTGAACCAGTCCTTGGAGCAGTTCCTCAGGTGTTATGTCTCCAAGTGTCAGACTGACTGGGTTGCTCATCTGTCCATGGCGGAGTTTGCCTATAACAACGCTGCTCACTCTGCTACAGGGATCTCTCCCTTCCTTTGTGTGTATGGGCATCATCCTAAGGCCAATTCTTTTGACCCCCTGGACTCCACGCCTGGTGGTTCCTCTGTGGTTTCGGTCCTTAGAGGTATTTGGCGGAAAGTGAAGAAAGCCCTTGTGTCTGTGTCATTAGTGACCAAAAGGGTTTTTGATAAGCGGAAAAGACCCTGCAGCTTCAAATTAGGAGACTTCGTCTGGTTGTCTACCAAGAATTTGAAGTTGAGACAGCCATCTCATAAGTTAGGCCCCCGGTTCATCGGCCCTTATAAGATCACCAGGGTTATCAATCCGGTGGCATTTCAGTTAGATCTGCCCCGTTCTTTGGGTATCAATAAAACATTTCATTGTTCCCTTTTAAAACGGGCGATTAGTAATCCTTCATCCAGTGGAAAACCTTCCCCTCTTCTGATACGTGGCCAGAGGGAGTTTGTTGCTGAAAGGATTCTTGACTCCAAGATGGTTCGGGGTCGGCTGTCATTTTTGGTGCACTGGAAGGGGTATGGCCCGGAGGAGCGGTCGTGGGTGCGCAGTTGTGATCTTCATGCCCCCAGACTGATACGCTCTTTCTTCTCGCAGTTCCCCGATAAACCCGGTGGTAGGGGTTCTTTGACCCCTCGTCAGAGGGGGGGTACTGTTAGGGTCTATTGCCCTGTGCTGCCACATCATCATGGCAACCGGGAGACAAGTGCTAGCTGAGTAACCAGAGCGCAGCTGATACTCCGGTTCGGGTCTTTTGCTGTGCAGTGGTTACAGGCTCTGTGCACGGCAGGGGATCCGGTGCTGGTTTTTGTGCTCACAGTCTGTGAGGTCTGAGTGGGGCGTGGACAGCACCTGCTTTATAAGGCCTCTTCTCAGGTCAAGCAGATGCTGCTGAATCTTTGTTGGTTAGTCAGTTCCTGAAAGTTAGCCAGTACTGTGTAGCTTTGTATTTGTTGTTGCTTACTGCAAATAGGCCTGGGGATTTGGTACTACACTCTGCCAATCCAGACCTAGCAGTAAGACTGGAGTCAGTCGTTTAGCTTGCTGGGGTTCTGTTACTACTCTGTGAACTTAGCAAGTTTGCGGCTGTATTCTAAGACTTGCCTGTCTAATCCTGTCTCACTGTGCAAGGTGTTCAGGTGTCAGCTTAGTGGCAGTAAGCTGAACCTGTGCACTGCAAGTGAGAATTAGGATTGTGGAGACTCTCCTTGTGTCTATCATTCCATCTCTGACCAAGGAGTTTACTGCCACACCCGTTGGTAACCCTTTAGGGTTTTGCTGTTGCCCTTAGCAACAGCATTTCGGGTTCTCTACGTATTAAAACACAACATCTTGCTTTTCCCATCTGAGCATTACTAATACTAGGGAGACACCCAGTTCCTTAGCCTCTGGGCTTCTCTGTTCACTTTGTGTGTATTTTGTTACCCTATCACCTTCTGTGTACGTAATGTCATATTCCCCAGTCTGTCTGTGAGTTCATTTGTTTTGCATACCTATCCGTTCAGACACCAGTACATTCCTGCAGGCACTGGAGTGCATAACAGTTCTGGCACCAGTACATTCCTGCAGGCACTGGTGTGCATAACACTGGGTGATGTCATGCCCTCATCTACCACTGCTATACAGATGACCTGTCTTTGCTCTAGGTACTGAGAACCCAGTACCAATCCTAAATGGTTGTCTAGCTGAGCCCCAGGTGTGGGTGATGCCAGTTGGCTGTGACTCAGTACTGGTGAAACAAGTCCTTATGATAGAAGCTCACCAACAAAGGGCAGGGCTACAGCTCAGCTTTGCAAACCAACCAGACTTCCGCTTGTGGGTTCAGAGTTACAAAATGCTGATCATGTGCGGAATCTTGGTGTCCTGGATGGTGGAGTGACACTTAGACATCAGGTATCAGCCACAATCAGATCCTCATCTGAGGAACATAGCCAGACTCCAGCACTTATTTCCCTCAGAAGATCTACCTACAGTCATACATGTACTTGTATCATCACACATAGACTACTGCAATGTCCTCTACCTGGGTCTCCCAGCAATAGAATTGCACCGCTTGTAGCTTGTACAGAATGCAGCAGCCAGGCTGCTACCTAACCAGCCCGTTCCTGCCACATAACACCCATTCTCTACTCCCTTCACCGGCTGCCTGTAAGATGGTGACTATTACATAATCTTACTGACTCTCCCAGCCCGAAATGACCAGGGTCCATGGTACCAGAAGCAGCTTCTGCCTCCTTACTGCCCTGCTTTCTTACTTCCATCTGGAGATGAAGGACTGTTACCAGCAGTACCAAGAATCCCCAAGCAGTGCTGAAATGTCAGAGGGGCATACAGGGTGGTGGCACTAGTGCGGTAGCAGGAGCTGCCAGAGGCACTGTCTATGGGTAATATTGTCCCCAAGCAGCGCTGAGGTGTCAGAGGGAGACAGGGCAAGTGCAGTTGTGGGGGGGGGGGGACAGAGCAGTGGCAGTAGTGGGGGGAGACAGGGCAGTGACGTGCAGTGAGGTGAGGCAGAGCCTTTCCTGTTATACTAATGTTTGTGCAAGAGTTTTTACTGTATACGAAAAATACAAAGACTGTTATAAATATCTTCTTTGCATTATTCTAATCATGTTTATAACCAAAACTCCGGAGTAAAAAGTCTATGGCAGGGGAGGCAGTGCCCCACCTGTGTATCTTTTCCGCACATCTCTGATCAAAAGTCACCAAATTTCCAAGAGTTTATACTGCTGCACCTGTGTATAATGCCCGGATGTATATACTGCTGCACCTGTGTATAATGCCCACATGTACACTTTGGCTCATATGTTGTGTGTAAATCTGGCTCTAGCCAGTACTTCCTAAGCCATTTAGATCACTGCACGTCCCTGAGTGGCAGTAGTGGGGGGAGGTGGGGTGGGTGACAGTAGTGGGGAGGAGACAGGGCAGTGGAAGCAGACATGGTGATTGCAGTAGTGGGGGGAGATGGCAGTGGCAGTAGTGGGTGGCAGTAGTAGGAGGGGCTAGTTGGGGGAGATGTGGCGGAGGCAATAGTGGGGGGAGATAAGTCGGTAGCAGTAGTGGGGAGAGACAGGGTGGTGGCAGTAGTGGGGGGGGGAGACGGGGATGGCTGCAGTGCAGTACCGGGGTCTGCTGGAGGCAGTAAAGAGGTGTATTGGTCCTGCAACATAACCAGTTGATGATTTGACTTAATGATGATTATGCTTCCTTATTTCTAATTAATCCCTTGTATGTGTTACTGTTATTTGCTGTGTCAGCCTTTATGTGTGTTCTGTGTAATAATCCTGAAAGTAGTGCTGCCACCGATCTCATATCATTTGTAGTAACTTGGAATAGATGAGATATGAGGTGCACTCTGGAAGCTTATAGGGGGTTAATCAGAGATGAACACAGATGTGACATCACGCAGCCCCCGGAGAATGGTCCTGGCCCGTCCTCGTTCACCCCTCAGGGATGCGGCCGCAATGTGTGTGTCTGTGCGGCCGATGCGCACGTGCATTTTGCCACCACCAGCAAACTGCTGCGGGCTGCTATTGCGGCTGGGTCTGAATGACCCCCATAGGGTTTTGGCTCTCCTGATCTGTTTTACTTACCTACAATACTATAATGTAACTTGAATTGTTTCTGTGCTTTAAAGGATATTTTATCCATGTTGTGCAGAGTAAAGTATTGTTGAAGTTTAAAATATAGAGAAAAATCTGTGTATTAAAGATATGAAATAAAGTTGTTAAAAAACAAAAGATTTCCGTTGGGTCTTTTTATGTGTCTGTGTATTATCTTATTTCCAGATAATTGTCGCTATGGTGACAGAAACCATTTCCTGTTAATGTGTCACTTGTATTGTTACTTTTGTGTCCAGCGAGTGGGCTCGGAAATATTATCCTTTTCCTCGCAGCCCCAGTTGCTGGAGAAAATGAAGGAGGAGCTGTTGACGGGTCACGTTCCACTTGAGTTGACAATTTTCTCACCAGCAGGTCTTTCCACCTCTGCAGACTTGTGTCCGGAAAGAGAGATACAACGTAGGCTATAAACCTAGGATCGAGTACAGTGGCCAAAATGTAGTGCTCTGATTTCAACAGTTTGACCACCCTTGAATCCTGGCAAAGCGAATGAAGGGCTCCATCCACAAGTATTTCCAGGGAAGACGTTAAGTCTGAGGGACTATGCACAGGCCCAAATGATAATTGTTTTATGATCCTTCAATGTATGAACCAACCAACCGATAGAGGGAATAATCCGGAAGTGTTAATACCAAAGATTAGCCAATCTGGTTGGAGGTGCGCCATTAAGCAAATTGCAATGACTGGTTAGGGGGTTTAGAAAAAAACCGCTAGTGGGCTTATATCTAAAGAAGCCTTAATGTGTGGCGCACTCTTTTTTCTTTGTTTCATGAATAAATTAAAACATAACTTATTATTTTTATTTAATTTAGATTTTTCAATAGGCATGACATAAGGCAATTGATTGTCAGCCTGGAAAGACAAAAAAATGAATGAAAGATATAAAATAATTTATATACCAGCACTACCTATGTATGGGTAGAGCAATAATTGATATAAGCAAGTGAAATATAAAAGGAATTTAAACACAGGTTTTATTTATCAAATTTATGAGATCCTTTCACAACGGGAATGTGATCTCAGAAAAAAACTGTTTTACTGCTGCACCCTGCAGAGCGTTACTACTGCATACAACCTAAGTGCTCCCTGCAGAGCGTTACTACTGCATACAACCTAAGTGCTCCCTGCAGAGCGTCACTACTACATACAACCTAAGTGCTCCCTGCAGAGCACTACTGCTGCATATAACCTAAGTGCTCCCTGCAGAGCGTTACTACCGCATACAACCTAAGCAGCCTTTTTGTGGTAACCACTATGTCTTACAATGACCACTTTGTTACTACCCGTAGCGTATCACACGTTAAGACAGTGTTACTACCTAATGTATTTCAGTGGGATCGTTCTCAAAGGCACAAAGAAACATATATGTTCAATGTTTCACTTGCTTATATCAATTATTGCTCTACCCATATACCCATACATAGGTAGTGCTGGTATATAAATTATTTTATATCTTTCCTTAAGTTTTTGTCTTTCCAGGCTGACAATTAATTGTCTTATGTCATGCCTATTGAAAAATCTATCTTAAATAAAAATAATAAAAGTTATGTTTTCATTTATTCATGGAACATAAACAAAAAAGAGTGCGCCACACATTAAGCCTTCTTTAGATATAAACCCTCCATCCACAAGTCCCACATACTTAGCGAAATCGCTCCGTATTAGCTCCTTCAATTTCTCCAGCTGCTTCTGCAAAAGCCTGATGAGGGGAATGACCTGACTTAAGCAGGCAGTGTCTGAACTGACTTCACGTGTGGCAAGTTTGAAGGGTTCGAGAACCTTGCAAAACACGGAAATCATTCTTCATTGCACTTGAGTCAGGTGTATTCACCCTCCTTTGCCTGTATCGTAGGTGGATGTATAGGCATTAATGACCTTTTGCTGCTCCTCCATCCTCTGAAGCATATAGAGTGTTGAATTCCACCTCATTACCACCTCTTGCTTCAGGTGATGACAGGGCAGGTTCAGGAGTGTTTGCTGGCGCACCAGTTTTCGGCACGCTGTGGCTGAATGTTGAAAGTGGCCCACAATTTTTCGGGCCACCGACAGCATCTCCTACACGTCCCTGTCGTTTTTAAAAAAAATTCTGCACCACCAAATTAATTGTATGTGCAAAACATGGGACGTGCTGGAATTTGCCCAGATGTAATGCACGCACAATATTGGTGGCATTGTCCGATATCACAAATCCCCAGGAGAGTCTAAGTGGGGTAAGCCATTGTGTGATGAGGTACCTCAGTTTCCGTAAGAGGTTGTCAGAGGTGTGCCTCTCATGGAAACCGGTGATACAGTGATACACATCATATCCTGCCTAGTAATGAGTTGGCATTTGTGAGATGCTGGTGCCGCTGCTGTTGTTGCTGCAGTATGCAATAAATCTACCCAGTGGGCTGTCACAGTCATGTAGTCCTTAGTTTGCCCTGCTCCACTTGTCCACATGTCCGTGGTTAAGTGGACATTAGGTACAACCTCATTTTTCAGGACACAGAGGACACTTTTCTTAATGTCCCTGTACAGTCCGGGAATCGCTTGCCTAGTGAAGTGGAATCTAGACGGGATTTGGTACCGGGGACACAGAATGTCCATCAGCTGTCTAAATCCCTCTGCAGTAATGGCAGATACTGGACGCATGTCTAACACCAGCATAGTTGATATGGCCCCAGTTATCTGCTTTGCAACAGGGTGACTGCTGTCATATTTCATCTTCCTCACAAAGGACTGCTTGGGTACAACAGGAAGAAGGGATTTAGGTGTCAGTGGACTGCTTACGCTATTACCCAAAGTTTCTGAACTTGGAAATGACTTCTGATGAATGCGCTGCAGGTGACGTATAAGGGAGGATGTTCCTAGGTGGTTAATGTCCTTACCCCTACTTATTACAAATTGACAAAGGCAACACACAGCTTGACACCTGTTGTCAAGATTTGTAGATAAATAATTCCACACCGAAGAGGTGGCTTTTTTGTATTTTTCCCAGGCATGACAATGTGCTTTCTCATCCCATGGACAACAACTGTCTCCACTGGTGCCTTATTCAAACCAACCACATCTCCATCATAATCCTCATCATAAACTTCCTCCTCAGTGCCAGCTACACCAATATCTTGCTCATCCTGGTGTACGTCTACAGTGACATCCTCCATCTAAATATTAGCAACTGGACTGGTGGTACTCCTCCCAGCACTTGCAGGGGGCGTGCAAATGATGGTAGGAGCCTCCTCTTTCCATACAGTCTTGGGAAGGTCAGGCCTAGACATCGCAACCACGGACACATTTGGACTCTCCTTGGGGATTTGTGATATCTCTGAAAGCACAGTTGTTTTTTCCTGTGCTTTAACAAGCTTAATGTTTTTAATTTTTCAAGAGGGAGGAGGGCTTCCATCCTCATGAGGAGCTGAGCCACCAGTCATGAATATAGGCCAAGGCCTTTCCTTGCCACTTCATGTCCTGAATGGCATATTGGCAATTTTATGTATTTCATCAAATAATCATTATTTTTTTTATTATTTATTTTTGTTTCTCGGATTTTACACGCCCTCTATGACATTGGACATCGGCCTTAGCAGACGACATTGATGGAATTGCATCGTAAATGTCATGACTGGTGGCAGCAGCAGCTTCAGCACCAATACTAGGAACTGGAAGTGGTTCCTGATCTCCAAATTGTTCTCAATTCCACAGGACAGCACCCCTTTATTATTACAGCACACAGTGCAGTTCCCCTTTTATTTTCACTGCACCCCTGTATTCGTA
This sequence comes from Pseudophryne corroboree, assembly GCF_028390025.1. Taxonomy (NCBI): domain Eukaryota; kingdom Metazoa; phylum Chordata; class Amphibia; order Anura; family Myobatrachidae; genus Pseudophryne; species Pseudophryne corroboree. The sequence continues at coordinate 351,270 of NW_026970216.1, read as the reverse complement.
CAGCATACAGGACCAGTGTAATATTATTAAGACATCAGCAACCCTATATTTAACAGCATACAGGAGCAGTTTTACTTTTATTTTAACAACTGCACCCCTGAATTTTTTACAGCATACAAGACTGTACCAGCACCCCTGGATATTCACAGTATACAGGACCAGTATGCTTTTATTTTAACAACTGCACCCCTACATTTTTACAGCATACAGGACCAGTGTAATATCTTAACAGCAGCACCCCTGAATTTTTACAGCATACAAGACTACCAGCACCCCTGGATTTTCACAGCATACAGGAACAGTGTGCTTTTAGTTTAACAACTGTACCCCTGATTTTTTTTTCAACATTACATTTTTATTCATATTATAGAATTAAAACAAGAATACAGAAAAAACAAAAGAGAATAGGGTAACAATAGGGAAAAAAGAATATAGGGGGAGAGACAGGACATCGAAAAGCATCACGTAAAATATACAATCACAAATCATGAATATTCTTCAGATAAAGGGCTTCTCAAGTCACATGGAGGGCTCTGTAAGTTGGGGGACGAAGGGGAAACTCCCTTAGTCTCAGTAATATATGTATGCCATGGAAGCCACTTCATAATGGGAGAAGAGGGAATCGTAGAGTATAGTTTCCATCTCGAAATGGAATTGGGTCTTAGAAATAACTTTCGAAGGGAGGAGGAGGGAGATTTCCAGTTTTGAGCAATTGCAGCTCTGGCTGCAATTAGAATGTGACCAAGGACATAACGAGTAGATTTGGGGACAGTGTCAGGGCACCAGTGCAGCAACGCTAAAGAAGGGTCTTGAGTCAACTGAAGACCAGTGATCGAATGGATAAGGTCATATACTTTATCCCAAAAGGAACGTAGAGCATTCCCAAAAAATATGTAAGAGTGTGCCTTCATAGTGGCAAAGGCGCCAACAGAATTTAGAGTTAGTTGGCCAAATGTTATGTAGTTTATATGGGGCGAAGTACAATCTAAAAGTTGAATATGCATTTCAGTGTGGTTGGTACAGGTAGAAAGGGAGAAGGAAGAAAAGTGAATAGATTACCATTGTTTAGGAGAGTGTGCAATGGAGTTCAGCTTCCCACTTAATTTGAACGGCAGATTTAGCCGTGGCATCTGGAGGTGTTAGCAGACCATACCAAACAGATATAGCTCCACGAGATGAAGTTTTAGCCAATCGGTTCAGGATAGTGCTGGAGTGAAATTAGAAGACGTTAGGGCTAGTAGTCATATCGTCGATCCAATGTTTAGGTTGGTAATAATAGAGCCAAACTGAGGGGTCGAGACTATACTTAGCGCATAGTTATGAAAATGACAAAATAGAAGATGGGGAGAAGACATCAGCAAGGGAATCTATACCTAAACGTCTCCAGTAGGAGAAATGAAGACGAGGTAATAATTTAATGCAGACAGACATTTTTCTAGTGGGAACAGTAATATCAAAGGAAGACGAGAGTTTAGAGTCCCAAATTGTTAAGGTAACGGCTATGGCAGAAGGTGATAATGAATAGTGAGGGTGGAGTTGTCGGGGTAGCCACAGAAGGTCATTGAGGGGGAAATCCTGAAAGAGGGCACGTTCTAGATCTACCCACGGTTTAGAGTGAGGGGGAGAAATAAATCGCATAGTTGGGAGAGCATAGATGCTTCGTGATACCTGGTTAAATCAGGGACTTAGAGCGAATCATACATGCGTAGACCAATCGAGGAGGTTTACATTTCCAAATATATGACAGCATTAACTTTCACATCTGGGTTAACAGTTTACGAGGAACTGCGGAAGGAATGGCTCAGAATAAATAACCCAACAAGGAGACCTTCAGACCCATCCAAGCAGAAGTCAGTGAAGTCAGTTGAGCCAATAGCGGCACATAATTGACAGAGTGTACATTCTGGATATGAGAAGGGATGGAGACTCCCAAATTTGTTAGGAAGGAGTCTTTGCACATATATGGAAAACGCGTCTTTAAAAGTTTTGAAACTGTAGTTGGGATATTAATAGGAAGAGCATCCGATTTCGTGGGTTCTACTTATAGTATGAAGCAGCGCTAAAGCGTCCTAGAATTTCATGTAGGATGGGTAACGAAGTCCCCGGATCAGATACAAACAATAAAACATCGTCTGCAAAGAGGCAGAGTTTGTCGGAGGTATTACAAACCGTAAGACCGGGAAATTTCAGACAGAGACGAATTGTTTGGGCAAGGGCTTCAATAGCCAACACAAATATCAATGGAGAAATGGGGCACCCCTGCCTGGTACCATTGGAGATATGAAACGGGGAGGAAAGAAAACCATTACTAAATATTCTAGCAGAAGGGCCTTCATAGAGAATTAATATAGAATGAAGGATGTCCCCTTGGAGTCCAAACCTGGACAACATCTGGCACATATAACCCCAATGGAAGCGATCAAATGCCTTTTCGGCATCGAGAGAGAGTAAGAGAAATGATGATTCAGTACGGGAAGACCACTCAACTAAATCAAGGACTCTTCGAGTGTTGTCAGGGGCCTGACGGCCAAGGACAAAACCCACTTGTTCTGGATGCATGAGTTGTGGGAGAAAAGGATTTAATCGATTAGCTATTAGTTTAGCATAAATGTTCAGATCGGTGTTAAGGAGTGCTATAGGCCGGTAATTCTTGCAGTCAGAGGGGTCTTTACCTGGTTTTGGGATAGTTATGATTTGGGCTTCAACCATTTCTGCCGGGAAAGATCCAATAGTGGAAACTTGGGAATAGAGTTGCAGGAGGATAGGGTAAAGTATCTCACTAAATGTAGAGTAAAAAGAGTTAATAAAGCCACCAGGCCCAGGAGCTTTGTCTTTTGGCAATTGCCGAATTACGAGTTGTATCTCTTCCAAAGACCAAGGGGCATTCAGAGATGTCAAGGTGTCTTCATCCAAGGAGGGGAGGGGAAGGTCATCTAAAAAAGCGGAGATAGAAGCCACAGAGGGCTGAGGTATAGAAGAGTCCTCGTGTAAGTTATATAGTTTAGCATAGAATATTGAAAATAAATTAGCAATATCAAGGGGATTAAGGCATGGTTTAGCTGAAGGGGCAATGAGGTATCTAATACGGTTACAGGCCTGGCGACCATGAAGTTTGTGCACTAACAAACGGGTGGCTTTGTTCCCACCTGTATAAAATTTACTGCAAAGGTGAGCCAGGGCCGATTGTATACGAAGCATGAGAAGCATCTGAAGTTGGCTCCGCACCTCCTGAGTTGTTTATGTAAAGCCCGAGAAGGATGGGTTTGATTCTGAGACTCCAAAGACCATAGAGATAACTCCAAGTCAGCTTGTGTTTTCCTAGAGCGAGCCTTAAGTTGAGACCCTTTTTGGATGGACGTGCCACGTAGTACCGCTTTCAAAGCACACCGATACGTAAAAATAGAGGTATCGTCAGGGGTATTGGTTTGCATATACATTGACAGAGAATCTGTAAGGGCCTTTAGAGTCTCAGAATTCGGCAATTGATATTCTGGGAGTCAACGGGGGGGGGGGGGGAGAGAAAGAACATACATCCCAGGACCACAATATAGGGGCATGGTCAGACCAAGTACCGGGAAGAATTTAAATTTTCCGAGTATGTTGAAGAGTCCTCTTATCTAGAAGAATAAGATTAAGATCAATCCTGGAATAACTACTATGAACAGCAGAAAAGAAAGTATAGGCCCTCATTCTGAGTTGATCGCAGCAGCAAGAAAGTTAGCAATTGGGCAAAACCATGTGCACTGCAGGGGAAGCAGATATATCATGTGCAGAGAGAGTTAGATTTGGGTGGGTTATTTTGTTTCTGTGCAGGGTAAATACTGGCTGCTTTATTTTTACACTGCAAATTAGATTGCAGATTGAACACACCCCACCCAAATCTAACTCTCTCTACACATGTTATATCTACCCCTCCTGCAGTGCACATGGTTTTTCCCAATTGCTAACTTTCTTGCTGCTGCGATCAACTCAGAATGAGGGCCATAGTCTCTCTCTGTAATGGAAGAAACGCGCCAGTCATTATACACGTCGAACTCCATAAGTAGCTTCCTGAAAGCAAGGGACGGGCCTATATCTCGAGGAGAAGGGCTAGGGCCTTGTGAGGAAGATCTATCGACTTTAGGATCGAGGACTAAATTAAAATCACATAATAGTGTAAGCGCCCCCCTGCCTAATTTTATATAATTCCTCAAGGGTTTCCAGTAGGAATGGGATTTGATGGGAGTTAGGGGCATATATAGATACTAAGGTTACCAAGGTATTGTCAATAGTACTGTACCTATAAGAATAAGATAACGACCATTTTTATCTGATTTGTCGGTGCAGAGTAGAAGGGGTATGTCTATGAAATAATATAGCCACGCCATTGCGTTTAGTGGGGCCATCAGTAGTATAACAGGTGGGGTACCTATGATCATGGAAAACTAGGGGGGATGAAGAAGAAAAATGTGTCTCTTGAAAAGCCACAATAGGGTCATTCTGACCCGTTCACTCGCTGCATTTTAATGCAGCAGGGCGAATGGGTCCCTGCTGCGCCGGCGCCGTAATGCACCTGCTCATGCCGGATGGCCGAAGACTGTAGCAGGACAGCGATCGCCTCTGCCTGATTGACAGGCAGAGGCGATCGATGGGCGAAATGGCGGCATTTGGCTGCCGTTTCGTAGGCGCGGTCCGGCCAACACAGGCGTGGCCGGACCGAATGGGGGGCGGGCCACAGCAGCTGCATGACGTCATACACAGCCACTGCAGAACCGGGGAGTGAGGAGTAGCTCCTGGCCAGCTCGCTAAAGCTGCGCTGGTTGGGAGTTACTCCTAAAGTGCAAAGGCATGCCTTTGCACTTCTACGGGGGGCCGGCACTGACATGCGGGGTGGGCTAGCCCTGTGCAGGGCCTCCCCCCGCATGTCAGGGAACATGATCGTAGCTGTGCAAAATTTTGCACATCTCAGCTCTATAGCGGTGAAATGAAGTAAGGGCCAATCGACATTTATGGGGGGAGTTCAGGCCTTTAACATTAAGAGAAATTACCTTAACCATCAATGATCATAAAAACAAAAGTACCTATGGGTGCCATGGGTGTACCTGTCGGAAGAACTTAGAAGGGACAAGGAATAAAAAAAATCAAATAAAAAAAGGGGGATGGGGAAAACCAGAAAAACTTGAAAAGAACCCAAAAGGCCTAGTATATCGGGCCACAGTAGGTGCCACAAAAAAAAACCCAATATGGCAACATAGTTAACTTGTGGGGGGAGGCCATTGCAAGCCTCACCCATGAAACCTTATACGTAACGTAACATATGAGAACCACAAGAGATAAGCATACAAACTAAGTATGGGAGCACATGAGATACATCAAATACCATATATAGATACCATAAATGAACGATACTTGCGGATGTAATAACAGAACCCAGTGCCAACGTAGGAAGCACTCTAACAGAAGTCCGGTCAAAGGCGAAGACACATGCCATGGACAAACCATATAAATGTCATTAGAAACAGAGAACAGATACTGTCCCGGCACTAGGTGCCTTCAACTCAACAAGAACCAGAGAGAATGGAGGTATTGAGTTAGTGGATTGTCAACCCACTTTGGACCAGTCCGGTTGCACAGGAGGACCTTGAGAGGACAGAGGGGCCAAGACAGGGATGCTCCAGTCCGTCAAAAGTTTGACACCGGCTTCCAACGATGAGATGACATAAGTGGAGTTGTCTTTTCGAACTAGCACTTTAACCGGGAATTCACATCTATACTGTATTTCCCAGTCACGGAGGGCTTTCGTGATTGGTTGAAAAGATCTGTGTTTATTTATAGTGTGGATTGATAGATCCGGAAATATTTGTAAGTTATCCAAGACATCCATGTCTTCTGCCATATGAGTGGCCTTGAGAATGTCCTCCTTGATGTGAATAAAATGGAGATGCAGGAGGACGTCACTAGGAGAGCTACTGGGAGCAGAACGATGCTTCGTCAAGCGATGGATTCTATCAATCAACAGATCCCGGTCTTCTACTGAAGGCAACAATTTTTTTTAAAGAGGGACAGAGCAAAGTACTGAAGTTCACCGGACGACACTGTTTCTGGAACGCCCCTGATCTTGATATTGTTCTCTCTAGATCTATCCTCGAGATCGGCTAGCTTGTCTTCAACTGCCGATAATTCCGCCAAGACTGAGTTGTGAGAGGTGAGAAGTTTATTATGAGAAGAGACCAACTCCTGGACTTTATCCTCTAAGTCAGAGCTGGCCAAACCAGTCCTCGAGATCTACCAACAGTTCACATTTTCCAGACCACCTAGCTGGTGCACAGGTGTAGTCATTACTAATTAAGATGTGCTGCATTCATTCCTAACTGACAATTCTACAGATCTCCAGGAGGCCCAGAAAATATGAACTGTTGGTAGATCTTGAGGACCGGTTTGGCCAGCCCTGCTCTAATTTATTAGTGCGGATGCCTATATCGGTCGCCTCACCCGTAAGTTGAGTAATAGAGGACTGGAGATCAGTGGTGAGGTCTGTCCGTAAAGCCTGAAGCATCTGGTGTAGCGTACAGACTGTAAGAGGTGCATCTGTGGTGAGGTCAGGCCCAGAAGTAGGAAGAGGGGAGGGTGCAACAGTGGATGTTGATGCTGCACTGAACTTCCCTTTTGGCATAAGTTCAGGAGTACGATTGGAGACAAATTTAATAGGAGGTGCAAGGGCAGAGATTTTGGACCTTTTAGGAGGCATATTGCCTGTCCGGAGATAGAAATAGTAAACAGCAATAAAAAGACCAAAAGTTAGAAGGCTTGTGGTTCTATAACAGGCAGTATGCAGCATTGGCGGTTTCATGGGTGCATGCAAGATATGTCACATGGATAGCATGGAGGCAGAGATTAGGCTAAATTGCAAAGATGTTTAGCAAGTAAAATATATTCAGAGACCAACCTGCAGCACCAAGAGTCCAGAAAAGTAGGAGTCCACACGACAGCCAAGGGTCAATAGGATTGCATAATACGGTCCTGGTGATTCCAGCCATCCCATTGGTGCAGTTGTACTTTTTATACTAGATATACAGATGTGCCCACAGGTGCTATCCTGAAGAGAGGACTTGTATATAGCAAGATACTCAGGCGAGGGAGCAGAATGGAAGGGTAATAACTGCCACTGTGGTGGTGTCACACAACACACTGTCAAAATAGATCATAGTGGTGCAGCAGCAGGGACTCAGCTAAACATGGGGGTGCCAGGGCCTGCACCCCTAAATTTTTACAGCATACAGGGCCAGTGTAATATTATTTTAACAGCAGCACCCCTGTACTTTTATAGCATACTGTCACGAACCGATCATGGGGGAGGTTAGGTTTAGGCACTAAGGGGAGGGTTATGGTTAGTCTGTGGGGAGGTTAGGTTTAGGCACTAGGGAGGGTTATGGTTAGTCTGCTGGCTGGGGGAGGTTAGTTTAGGCACTAAGGGGAGGGTTATGGTTAGTCTGTGGGGAGGTTAGGTTTAGGCACTAGGGAGGGTTATGGTTCGTCTGCTGGCTGTGGGAGGTTAGGTTTAGGCACTAAGGGGAGGGTTATGGTTAGTCTGCGGGGAGGTTAGGTTTAGGCACTAGGGAGGGTTAGGCTTAGTCTGCAGGGCTGGGGAGAGGTTAGGTTTAGGCACAATGGGGAGAGTTAGGCTGCAGGAAGGGAGGGCTACAGTTAGGCAATAAAAAGGTAGGATAAGCACTAAGGAGGGAGGGTTAGGCTGTGGGGGGTGGTGGTTAGGGTTATGCTACTGGTATGTAGGGTTAGGGTTAAGGGGGTAGAAGGGAAGGGTTAGAATACTTAGCAGCTGTCAGGATTCTGCACATCAGAATACAGATGTTGGTCTTCGGACCACTGGGATCCCAATACCATCCTACTGTGTCCATGGCATTGCAGACAGGAACCCCTGACCCTGGTGCGGGTGTAATGTAGTGGGACATGTCATATATCGGTGATGTTGTAGCCCCAGCGACTGGTGAGGCACGATGTCTGGTCACTTTACAATGATAGGGATCTGGTATATAAGGGATGGTTTTGATGATTATTTTATGTTGTTGATAAAATGTTTCCCAGGACTGAAACGTTGGACATTGGCACAGCTTATTGTGTGACATCTTCTGTACTTGTACATAACAATGACAGTAATAGAATGTCTTATATGTGGTGATACATGTTCTGGCACAGGTAGGGAATGTGTATGTGCAGTGGGGGTGATATGGTGGGTGCGTGGGAGAGGGGTGGTCAAGGGGAGGGCCCCCAGAGATGTCAGTGTATCGGGCCCTGTGATTTCTGTTGCTGGCCCTGCCACTCAGTTCCGGGTTGGTGGCCATGATTACACTGGTTGTTAGACCATTATATGCTCGCAATAACGGAGCGTCATTTCCGCTTCCAGTTTTCCGGAGATTCGGATTACCACAAAAATATGAATAATAATATTATTATTATGTGCAGTAGATGCAATTACAGGTTGAGTATCCCATATCCAAATATCCTGAAATACGGAATATTCCGAAATACAGACTTTTTTGAGTGAGACTGAGATAGTGAAACCTTTGTTTTTTGATGGCTCAATGTACACAAACTTTGTTTAATACACAAAGTTATTAAAAATATTGTATTAAATGACACTCAGGCTGTGTGTATATAAGGTGTATATGAAACAGAAATGAATTGTGTGAATGTAGCCACACTTTGTTTAATGCACAAAGTTACAAAAAATATTGGCTAAAATGACCTCCAGGCTGTGTGTATAAGGTGTATATGTAACATAAATGCATTCTGTGCTTAGACTTAGGTCCCATCACCATGATATCTCATTATGGTATGCAATTATTCCAAAATACGGAAAAATCCCATATCCAAAATACCTCTGGTCCCAAGCATTTTGGATAAGGGATACTCAACCTGTATTATGGTAAAGAGGCATTTCTATACATATATAACCTTGAGAGGGTTGGTTACAATGTCTGTAAATTGGGTTTAGGTATAAGTTAACAGAAGGGATATACCTTATTCATATTACAGGATATCCTGTGTTGGTCATATTGGAATCATTAACTATGCTAATTGTTAGCCCTATATAAACCCTGTCTGGCACTAGGCCAGTCATTACCCCTGAGGAAGTCTGGGGGTGAGGACACTTGCTCCACCTGGATGAAACACGTTGGGTACTCATGGCTGGATGCTGAGATTCAGATAAGCGATATACCTTTCTAACTAATGTACCAGCAGCTACTAGCAGTCCTGTAGTGCTCTGAGCTTGTCTTGTGGTTTTACACTATGTGGGTTTTTTATGCTTTTATGTCTTTTGGATCTTCATGAAACTAATGAAAAAGTCCTGGTGGTGTCAACAACTCTGTGTGGATCTCAAGATAAAGAGTATAAGATCAGCCATTTTCTGATTGCTATATGGTACGGGTTCACTTATACGCCTTTTTCACAATTGAGCTGATCTACATCAGCTATTTGCACTAGGAGGTGCTCTTGTTTATTTTTTGTCACAGCTATCTATATATATATAGTCACCTATTTTAACTTAGCTATGTATATTCACATATATTTTTTAAGCTAAGCGTACTAATATATATATATATAGAGAGAGAGAGAGAGAGAGAGAGAGAGAGAGAGAGAGAGAGAGAGACTCAATTATATATTGACATTTTTGTACTCAGCTACATATACTGATAGACCTTCCTGGGGAAGAGGAGGCCCCTTGAAATCTCCAGGCCTGGTGCAGCCATGGAGTCCTCAGCCCAGTAATGATAACCAGCCAGAGGATATGGAAACCAGCATGGTTGGGTCTGTAGAGCTGCAGGAGCCTAATATTTTTGTATCCCGCACCAGACAAAGAATATAGTATTAGTCTAATGGAATTAACAAAACCAGCTATAGATTTATACCAAAATTTGGATTTCAAGTGATTCACAAAGCTGGAGGTGCTCCTACAATCAAAGAAAGCTGAACAAACTTATACGCATTCTGTTGGGAAAGACCAATAGAAGAAATAGATTGCTTTTTGGAGCACTCTTTTTGATACTTTTGATATTTAAGTTGACATGATTATAATATTTTAAAACGTAACCTTTATTATGTATCAATAAAATAAGTGGGGTAATATGAAGACATTACGAAGATAATTAGGAAAACTTATTGATTGTACTGAACACACATGTCTCTCTAACACACATGTAATAAACATGAACTTATGTGGTGAAGTGTTTCTGAAAATGTATTAATAAACTAACTTATTGTATATAACTGTGGTCCTTCAATTGTTAAAAGACGCTATTATATGCAGCATTAATTCATACAGGATAGTAGGGTGATAATTATACCTCTAGTACCAAGAGCCTTGCATAATCCATAACAAAGTGCACCAACATCACTGATAATCCAGGCTGGGGACTCTTACATTTAATTTAACTGAATATAATTGTAACAAAGAAATGTAGCAAATACTGCTTATAATCCAGAGCATACTGTATGTACATTTGTTGCATTTTGTCAATATCTTCAATGGATTGGACTTTCTCCAGGTTACAACTTATGTTTATGCAATAATGCTACACCTTATTTCCCAAACGTTATTGCTCAGGAATTTTGATAACGTCCACCAACCTTTCAAAGAATGCTGTATGGCACTTACCAATGTTAAATACAGGTAATAGGGACTATATTTATAATGTTATTCCCCCTGTAGAGAAATAGTCAATGGTTAAAGTATAAATGTGTGTACTCGTGCACAGATTATAGGTACCAGAAATCCGCACATCATATCCATTGATAATGTTTCAGTGATTTATCACATTGTGCTCATAATGGCTACAATTCCACATTTATTACCACATACCATAAACAAATACCCATTATGCAAGGAAACCTGTAATCTACACACCGTGCTTATACCAGAAATGTGTATGTAACAGTGACCAATTACACAGAACATAGATCTCTTAATTACATTGCTGCTTATCTAAAAGCAGGGGTTCATTCCACACAAGGATACTCTGTCTAAATAGAAAAACACCATAAGTGCCGTACACCTCTGCTCAGAACTGAACACATATGCTGTGCGCTTTTACTCATAAACATGACACAGGTGCCGTACACCTCTGCTCCAATTCAACATCCTACTATAAGTTGCTTTAATGAGCAGAGCACAATACCACACTCCTTTGTACTTGTCTAAATCTTACACTGAATAATTGTTTCATAAGTATCTGATAGTGTCTCTCAAAGGGGCCACTGGCTGCATTCATTATAGAAAAAGATTTCTTAGAGTATGAAATACTTTTATGCACCACACATAACGCGTTATCAGAATTTGATACAGTGTAATTAGATATCTGGGGTACCCCATGCAATGATGTAACAGCCTGCAATATGCAGTGAAGCAATTATGTCACTGCACAAATGCCAGCATCGTATCCTCTACTATATTTGTTATCAATTAACCTTTGTAATTAAGAACAGAATTGCAGATTGCATGCAGTGCACATATTAGAGTGTATAGACTGACTTGTAACGATTGCATATGTAGAGAGCAGTATAGTCCATTGATACAATACCCCTCATCTGCTGCCCAACATCTTCACTGAGCGGATGAAGGGTGAGAGTGAGGGTGATTGCCGGGCCATTGAAAATTCAAATATAGCATTACTCTGTCTACCCGTGTCTGGTGTTAGGCGGATCCTGTTACCTGCGGCATTGCAGGATCCGAATGCGCCAGCGGGAGATGAGTGAGTGCCAGAAGGAAGGAGTGTGTGTGTAGGGCAGCGTGCGTTACCAGCTATTTCAACAAGTTGTTTCATATGCCGTGAGCGGGTATGGTGCAGTTGCAAACAGCGGTCATTCCGGCTGCCGTGGGCAACTTCACCCTGCTGCAAGGGACCAATTTCTTTAGACTGAAATCTAATCTCTGAACGTACGTTTCACCATACGAGCCTTGCTCCCCAGTGGGCCTGACATAGTGAAAATAGTCTCTTCATTTAAAGTGGCAGAGGCCAATCACATACAGGCTCTATAATTGGTGCGTTATCACCTGGTGGTATCCGTGAAAACCTTCATGTACCAAGCATTTACTACACACCATGTTCACTTAATGAATTTAATTACATGAGAGTTTAAGGTTATTTTTATCCATATTCCTGTTGAGCCATGATTTTATACTGTGTATATTGACATTAGATTAATCTGATAGGAAACCTTTCTTTCCCTATTTACTACTTAAAAATATTAATTAGTATACCCAGATTAATTAAAAGGTCACGATTCTAAATATACATAAACAGACAATCAGAAGCTATTATGGTATATAAGATGAAAGGATTCTTAGTTAATCAGCGTAAAGATCTTACGAGACAACAAGATATAAGAATAAACATAAATATACACGTGATAAAAGTTTTTACAATGTTAGTTATGAGAAAAATTACTTAATGGTAATGTTCATAATATTTAAAATGGAATATTAGATAATAATATATATATATATATATATATATATATATATACACATACATACATACATACATACATACAATGTGGGTGTTTGCAGTGTTAGAGGCCACGGCCCACTGTCCCCCTCTCCACAGAAACAGGCGGCACTCCACGGATTTGATGTGAGAAAAATTGTATTAAAGTACAAACAGCATGATGAGTCCAACGTTTCAACACCGTGGTGACAAAAACACCCACATTGTGCATTGATCCAAGGAGGGCACCCCGGTCTGTATACATGTGCTTTGGAGTGCCAACTATTCCCATTGTGTGTGTGTATATATATATATATATATATATTCAGAGAAAGGGCGTTAGCTGGATGTGAGGTATATAAGTCTGATGACGGAATGATGGCAGCATCTTTTTAATTCATTGCAACTCTAGATGTAAGTGCCTCGTCTAAATATACCTCTTCCTTTGAATACTGAGCTATATGGTGTTGCACCCCTAAGAAATGGTATTTAAGCACATTACCTAAGGAAAAAGGGAATTAGCACACTGCCAGTAATATATTCATTTTTATTCATATATTTATAATAAGCACTTATAGCACTTCATCTCCACATATTCACTTTATTGCTAAATTTGCACAAAATATAGCACCAAGTCACTTTTTTAAGAGCAGTATATTGACACATTGTCTTGCATATACGTACAAACTCCACACCAATACCTGGACGGATGGGAACGGAGAGTCAGTACGAGTAAGGAACATCCAGATGCAAAGACACCCTTAACAAGGCGAATGTTCTACATATGTCTGGTACGCATACTCTAACTATCACTTAAGGATTTGCAACGTTTTACTCACAAACACTGAAGGCGCAACTGATTTACCATTAGAACAATTTTGAAAACTAAGTTCCCTTGGGAATTGGACATTTTGAAATCTGGTTGCGACACCATCTACTCTGGGAGTGTTTTTTAAATAATTTAATAATTTGCTTTGCACTATTTTATGTGTAACTTATGGTCTCCCATCTCAGGGATATCTGGTTATAGAATATTCAGGTTGTAGCGCTATCTGCACTTTTTGTACACAATATATATATATATATATATATATATATATATATATATATATTTATATATATGAAAAGTTGAAAATTAAAGTAATGTTTGTGAATAATATACAAAAGAAGAAAGAAGAGGGAAAGGAAAATTGGGAAAAAGAAGATTATAAGAAATGGAGGACAAGGGAGGCTGAAAAAGGGAAAGACACGGGGGGATTAGATTGTAAAGAAAAAACTAAAGGGGCCATTTAAAATGTGCCCGAAAAGTGAAATAAGTGTCAATGTGAATAATTAACACCTGCATGTTGCAGGGAATTTAAATTATATTCCGTGATAGCCATGCTATTAGATGATACCCTGAAAATGAGAAAAGGGGGGGGGGTGAGGAACATTAATGTGATGATGGGAAATAAAGGGGGATTTTAATTGATTGATTATTCATTTTTATCCAAATGGGGATTTGCATAGAAGTTAAGTGTTAATGTAGAAGGATGGGGGTTTTATAATTTTTAATCCTTTGGGTATAATAAATGTCCAAAATTATACCCAAAGGATTAAAAATGATAAAACCCCATCCTTTGCTATATCCAGTAGCTCCTTTAAGAAATATTGGGAGGCCATTCATAATGATTGTTCCTGTGCTCTGATTGATCTAATCTTAAGGGAAACTCTTAAATTACTAAATGTTGAAATAAACAATTTACAGACTATAATCCATCCCTATAAAGAATTAGATGACTTCATGAGAGCGGAGAAGATCGGCTATATAAAATAAAGAAAAATACTAATGAGCTCTACTAAGCAGAAAAAGTATCAGAGAGATCTTAAACAAATTGATGAAGAAAATAATCAATCAGTATTACAGGGTAATAATCAAGTAGAGAAACAAAAGGAAAATATTGACTCCAGTATGATTATCAATAGAGAAGTACTGCAGAAATCTAAAAAATGGACAAAATATCCAAATAGGGAGGTCCAGTTTAATGGGAGGTCTAACACAAAGTCAGATTATCAAAGAGGTAATCATAGACAGGTAATTGGAGGTTCAATAGAAACTCAAATTATGAACAAGATCATCATATACAGGCTAATTGGAGAAGGCAACGGTTCCAAACTCCTAGAGTAATTGAGGGAGAGTCCTGGTCACAGAAGACCCATTATAGGTTTCAGCCAATTGGAAAAAATACTAATTGGAGAAGGGAACAGTTTCAAGAAGTAAGACCTATGGACAGGGATCTCAGGAACATAAGAACCCACGATAGGTATCAACCATTGGAACCAGTTACCCCATTAGAACCTTGTTCCCCTTTTCAGTGGGATTACAGAGCCACCAGAAGGAGATAAGCTCAAAAATCAATAAAAAGGTATCTTTCTCCAAGAGATGTAAACGAGGTAAAAGAGGAGGCCAGAAAAAATCCTTGCCCAAACCAAAAAATAGAATTAAAGCGATAGAATCTGAAGATAAGATTTTCAACCTGAGTAAAAGGGTATTGACACCAGTAGAAATTAGGGTTTTAAGGAAAGGCTTAAAATTTGCCCCTACAGGGGAAGTTGACCCTTTTGGTCTGTATATAGACACACAAAAATATATAAAGAAACTCACTCTTAAAAATGTATTATAAATAAAAGCAAAGAGGATGTTGTACCTGAGGTTAAAACTCTTTCAGGATGCGATAAATGTAAAAATAATTCTAGCTTCAATCCAATTTATAAAAGGGGAAAATTCATTAATTGTTTCAATGAAGTCGTTAATGATGAATTTGAAAAATTAATGAAACGGAAGAAAAGGGTAAAATGTAATTTGTCTAAAAAGGAATACGAGGCAGTAAGATCACTAAAGGATGATAAGGAGGTTGTTATTAAGCCAGCGGATAAGGGTGGTGGTGGGGGGGGGGGGGGTTGTCCTTATGGACAAATCGGATTATATAGAGGAAATCATGAAACAACTAAATACAGGCAATACATATAAGAAATTTAAATCTGATCCAATCCAGAGGATCACTGAAGCATTATTAACATTAACATCTAATGCATTAAAAGATGGAGTAAACAATAAGAACATGATTTCCTTAATATAAAAGAACCTTCTATACCAACAATTTGTTCTACTGAAAGTCCCTAAGGACCCCCTCCACCCACCTGGTCTCCCAATAATATCAGGGACCAATAGTCTAACATCAAATTTGTCAGCACTAATTGACTATTTTTTGCAGCCTATGGTTGCAAAAACAAAAGTGTATCTGAAAGATACGGGCGATGTATTGAGAAAACTTACCAACTTGCAATACACTAGCTCCGTAATTGTATGCAGTGCAGATGTATGCACCCTGTATACTGTTATTAAGAAAGAGAAGGGTCTGGAAGCAATTTCCTATTTTTTAGACAAAAGCGATTATGATAATTTAAC
The DNA here is from genome assembly GCF_028390025.1 of Pseudophryne corroboree. Lineage (NCBI taxonomy): Eukaryota > Metazoa > Chordata > Amphibia > Anura > Myobatrachidae > Pseudophryne > Pseudophryne corroboree. The sequence continues at coordinate 335,340 of NW_026970216.1, read as the reverse complement.
TAAAAAATCATCCTGGATGGTATAGGTTTAATTTTAGATAACAATTATTTCTATTTTGATGGCATTTATTATATCCAACAAGTGGGGACAGCCATGGGTACCAGATTTGCCCCCAGTTATGCCAATGTATACATGTCATATTGGGAAGATCATAACATCTTTAAGGTGGATGGTTTGGGGGCAGATCTGGTATTCTGGCATCGATATATCGATGATGTCCTATTCCTTTGGAATGGACAGGAAGTGGACCTCCTAGCCTTCATGGATAGACTGAATCAGAATGATTTTAATCTTAAATTTGTAACAACTAGTAGTACAAAAGAAATTTCCTTTTTGGACTTATGTATATATGTAGAAGAAGACACCCTTAAAACCAAAACCTTTAGGAAGGCAACAGATTCTAATGGATATATAGAAATGGGCAGTTTACATCACCCGAATTGGCTAGACGGTATTCCGTTTAGCCAATTTACACATATTAAGCGGAACTGTAATGACCAAACTATCTGTAATGAACAAATAATAGAAACCACCAACAGGTTTATCAATAAAGGTTATCCAGTAGATCTCTTAAATAAATCACGGGCTAAAGTAGAAAACATCAATAGGGATGACCTTTTAAAAGAAAGAGAAGAAATCTAAAGATGAGAGGAATAAGTGGTCTTTTATCAGCCAGTATAATCCTCTGCACAAAAATGTTGAAAGAATTTTTAGAAAGAATTGGTATTTATTACAGAAAGATCCAGTTATAGGAAGAGAGATACCTGATAGACCTACTTTCATGTATAGGAAAGCGCCATCATTGAAGGATAAACTAGTAAGGAGTGTGATAGATGACAATACGAGACCCAGCATCAGAACGAAGGGGTTCCATAGATGTGGCCAGTGTCTGATGTGTAGGACGGTTAAGAGTAAGTCCAGTAAAATCACTGATTTTATTAGGTGTCAATCAAAAAATGTCATCTACGGCATAGAATGTGCATGTGGGTTGATCTATGTAGGTAGGACAAGCAGAAATCTAAAGACCCGTCTCACAGAACATGTGTATAACATTCGGAAAGGGCTGGAAACACTTTCTCTTTCAGCCCATTTTAAAACTCAACATGATAAGAAAGAATGTTTTGTAAAAAGGTTCTGGGGAATAGAACAGATTAAACCCACATGGCGGTCTAAAGATATAGAAAGTAGATTAGCGGAGAATGAGATGAAATGGATTATTAAATTAAGTACTCTGCAATCTAAAGGATTAAATACAGATTTTGAGATGAAGTGGTTTTTAAAGTGATTTTTAAAGTGTTTTTGATATATTGATATTTATATTCATTCCTATGCCCTCATCCGTGTATATGTATTCATCATTTTATTTATTTATATTTTTGTATCATGTATAAAACTAATCATCTATGTATTTTAATATCATAGTACTAACATTATTTATATCTTCCCTTTGGTTTTGAATATCTATGGGACTAATAATGGAAAACTATCAATGGGCGATGCATAAAAGAACTTTTCTTTTTGAATGGGAACGGACTTATTTAATAAACATGGTGCCGATTTGGACCGCATGTGTAGACATGGAACGCATACTTCCGTATAAGAATGATGCTGGGGGACCCTGAAAGATGTTCGCCACGTCATATCCCGTCCATTTCCATTGACGACGGGAACAGGAAGTACTTGTTCAGTGGAAACCTCGGCACATGGAACGCATTATACCAGATGGCATGCATGACGTCACTTCCTGCCCGCCGTCAGCGGCGGTGGGAGTGGGAAAGATATGCTCCTATTGGAGGATGGTTATGTCACCACCTCTCCCCGCGATTTTTGAAAGCGGAAACGGGAGGAGGTGTACTATTGGACACAGCTGACGGATATTATGGGGGTAATCTGGATGGGTATAAATGTAACATTCTGTTGTTTTGCCACAAACGCTTCTGAGGAAGAACCCAGCAGGGTTGTAAATGCATTAAGCGGTGTGGCTATTTCTAACCTGGTGAATAGAGGCATAGGACTGGAAATAATCCTAGGAGTATCCGGAACTCTGTGGGCCTTTTGGATTGATGAGTACACAGTCATCTCTAACACCAGTGATATTACATGCTTTTAAAACTTGTTTGTGAGTGCATTTTTACTAAACTTCTTTCCTTTAAGTGGGAGTCTGCACTATTGCTTTATTTGTTTCAGCAAAGCACAGGAGGATATTAAAAGAATCCAGCAGAAACATCTACCTTCCTTCAATGCAGAGATTATTATTTGATATATTGTGAGTGCAGCGTGTAAATAAAAATTTTATTGTTTTTGAATTGGATGTCTACACTATTGTGTATTATCTTTTTCAGTCGAAATATTTCAATATGTGGTGATACCTGAGAAGTTATTGCTCTCCCCACAAAGAAAGAGAAGTGAAGTAATGTTCATTTATTATATGTAACCATACAAACAGAATTTGCGCAATTAGTACACTTAATTTCTTGTAGTATTTGGTGTATGGAAAATTAGTGGATTTTTCTGAAGTGTATATGCTGCATTTTTTAACTGTTTATCTAGCGCAAAAAACACAATAATTTTTATCTAAATCAATTGCCTTATGTTATTCCTATTGAAAAATCTATCTTAAATAAAAATAATAAAAGTTATGTTTTCATTTATTCATGAAACATAAAGGGGAAAAAAAAGAGTGCGCCACACATTAAGGCTTCTTTAGATATAAGCCCACTAGCGTTTTTTTCTAAACCCCTTAACCAGTCATTGCAATTTGCTTAATGGCGCACCTCCAATCAGATTAGCTAATCTTTGGTATTAACACTTTCGGATTATTCCCTCTATCGGTTGGTTCATACATAGAAGGATCATAAAACAATTATCATTTGGGCCTGTGCATAGTCCCTCAGACTTAACGTCTTCCCTGGAAATACTTGTGGATGGAGCCCTTCATTCGCTTTGCCAGGATTCAAGGGTGTTCAATCTGTTTAAATCAGAGCACTACATTTTGGCCACCATGCTCGATTCTAGGTTTAAAGCCTATGTTGTATCTCTCTTTCCGGACACAAGTCTGCAGAGGTGGAAAGACCTGCTGGTGAGAAAATTGTCAACTCAAGCAGAACGTGACCTGTCAACAGCTCCTCCTTCATTTTCTTCAGCAACTGGGGCTGCGAGGAAAAGGATAACATTTCCGAGCCCACTCGCTGGACACAAAAGTAATAATACAAGTGACACATTAACAGGAAATTGTGTCTGTCACCATAGCGACAATTATCTGGAAATAAGATAATACACACATAAAAAGACTCAACGGAAATCTTTTGTTTTTAAACAACTTTATTTCATATCTTTAATACACAGATTTCTCCATATTTTAAATGTAAAAAATACTTTACTCTGCACATGGATAAAATGTCCTATAAGCACAGAAACAATTCAAGTTACATTATAGTATTGCAGGTAAGTAAAACAGATACATATCAGGAGCGAAAAGCCTATGGGGGTCATTCAGACCCAGCCACAATGGCGGCCAGCAGCAGTTTGCTGTTGGTGACAAAATGCACATGCGCAGCAACCGCGCAGACACTCATTGTGGCCGCATCCCTGAGGGGTGAACGCGTGCGGGCCAGGACCATTTTCCAGGGGCTGCATGTCAAATCTGTGTTCATCTCTGATTAACCCCCTATAAGCTTCCAGAGTGCACCTCATATCTCATCTTTTCCAAGTTACTACAAATGATATGAGATCGGTAGCAGCACTACTTTCAGGATTATTACACAGAACACACATAAAGGCTGACACAGCAACACACATAAGGGATTAAATAGAAATAAGGAAGCATAATCATCTTTAGGTCTAATTATTAACTGATTCTGTGCGGGACCCATACACCTCTTTACTGCCTCCAGCATCCCCTGGTACTACACTGCGGCCATCAGCGCTGTCTCCCCCCTCTACCGCCACCACCCTCTCTCCCCCTACTACTGCCATCCGCCCTATCTGCCCCCCCACTATTGCCATCCACCCTGTCTTCCCCCACTACTGCCACCCGCCCCATCTCCTTCCACTACTGTCACCTGCCCTGTCTCTTCCTCACTGCAACCTGCCCCATCTCCCCCCACTACTGCCACCGCCATGTCTCCTTCAACTACTGCCACCGCCCTGTCTCCTCCAACTACTGCCACCGCCCTGTCTACACCAACTGCCACCCACCCTGTCTCCCCCCACTACTGCTACCCACCCTGTCTCCCCCATTACTGCCACTGCCCTGTCTTTCCCCCACAACTGCATCCGCCCTGTCTCCCCCTACTGCCACCGCTCTGTCTCCCTCGACTACTGCCACCCACTGTCTCCCCCACTACTGTTATCACCATCTCCCCCACTATTGCCACCGCCCCATCTCTCCCAACTGCCACCCGCCCCGCCCCCCCCCCCCCACTACTGCCACCACTGTCTCCCCTCTGACACCTTAGCGCTGCTTGAGAACAAGATTCTCACAGACACTGCTTCCGGCAGCCCCTGCTACAGCACTAGTGCTACAATCGTCTCACCCCTGACATCTCAGAACTTCTTGGGGATTCTTGGTACTGCTGGTAACAGTCCTTCTTCTGCAGATGGAAGCAAGCAGGGCAGTAAGGAGACAGATGCTGCTTCTGGTACCATGGACCCTGGTCATGTTGGGCTGGGAGAGTCAGTAAGATTATGTAATAGAGTCACCATCTTACATGCAGCCAGTGGAGGGAGCAGAGAATGGGTGTTATGTGGCAGGAACGGGCTGGTTAGGTAACAACCTGGCTGCTGCATTCTGTACAAGCTACAACCGGTGCAATTCTTTTGCTGGGAGACCCAGATAGAGGACATTGCAGTAGTCTATGCGTGATGATACAAGTAAATGTATGACTGTAGGTAGATCTTCTGAGGGAAATAAGTGCTGGAGTCTGGCTATGTTCCTCAGATGAGGATCTGATTGTGGCAGATACTGATGTCTAAGTGTCACTCCTCTATCCAGGACACCAAGATTCCGCACATGATCAGCATTTTGTAACTCTGAACCCCCAAGCGTAAGTCTGGTTGGTTTGCAAAGCTGAACTGTAGCCCTGCCCTTTGGTGGTGAGCTTAAAGACCTGTTTCACCAGGACTGAATCACAGCCAACTGGCATCAGCCACACCTGGAGCTCAGCTAGACAACCATTTAGGATTGGTACTGGGTTCTCAGTACCTAGAGCAAAGACAGGTCATTTGTATAGCAGTGGTAGATGAGGGCATGACATCTGATTATTTCACCCAGTGGTTACATGCATATTGCAGAAAGCATAGGAGATAGGATAAGAACCTTGAAGAACAATGCATGGCAATGATAAGTATACTCCAGAAGATTAAAATCGTTTCTCACCTGAGTGATGTCTATTGTGTGCAACAAGAGATGATTTATTTCTCAGAGTATAGAAATGGCTTCTCACCTGTGTGACTTCTGTGATGTATAACAAGATCTGATTTACATGCAAAACATTTCCCACACTCAGAACATGGAAAAGGTTTCTCACCTGTGTGACTGCGCAGATGTGTAACAAGTTGTGATTTACTTACACAACATTTCCCACACTCAGAACATGGAAATGGCTTCTCACCTGTGTGCTCTCTCTCATGTCTAACAAGAGCTGATTTCTGTGCAAAACATTTCCCACACTCGGAACAGGAAAATGGCTTCTCACCTGTGTGTCTTCTCTCATGTCTAACAAGATGTGATTTCTGTGTAAAACATTTCCCACACTCAGAACATGGAAATGGCTTCTCACCTGTGTGAATTCTGTGATGTATAACAAGATATGATTTCTTTGTAAAACATTTTCCACACTCTGAACATATCAGTGGCCTTCCACCTGCCTTACCTGTGTGTGGTTTAATAGGCTTTGTGTTCTGTGTAAAACATTTGGCATCTATGGAACATGGAAACACTGTATCTACTGTCAGAGCTGTAACAGATGCACCAATATCAGAGTGATCAGGAGAACATTTCCCAGGCTCAGAGGGATCAGCTGAAAGAGCTGGATGTATAATTGGGGTATTTAGATTATCTCCTGGAGAATCCTGTCTACTGTCATTATCTTTTATGTCACAATCCAGGGATAACATTAGATGTCCTTCTGAGATATTCCCGCTTGTGTGTCCATCTGCTGGAAATAAAATACATTATGGAAATGTGACATTTTCTGTAACAATATTAATCTTGTAAACAATAGGAGAAGACAACTCTCTGGGACAGTTAATTGTAAATGTGTGTGTATAATAAAACATAACTTTTACTGAATGCTTTATAATATTGTGTCTCAGACTATCATTGTGTCCACCCTCCTGAGAACTCACAATAACAAATTGGGGTAATGGGGTTATCTCCTGGAGAATCCTGTCTCCTGTCATTATCTTTTCTGTCACAATCCGGGGATAACATTAGATGTCCTTCTGAGATGTTCCTGCTTGTGTGTCCATCTGCTGGAAATAAAACACATTATGGAAATGTGAAATTTTCTGTAACAATATTAATCTTGTAAACAATAGGAGAAGACGACTCTCTGGGACACTTAATTGTAAATGTGTGTGTATCATAAAACATAACTTATAATGATAGACGTATAATATTGTGTCTCAGACTATCAGTGTGTCCACCCTCCTTAGAACACGCACAATAACAAATGTAATATTATAACAAGACTTAGATATCTCTTTCTCTTGTACTGGTAACTAACCATGAAGTATAAATGGAGATGTAGTCACTCACCAAGTCCTATGTCAGCACCAATGTAAAACAATGGATGGGGAACATATCGTATGAACTGGAGATTCTAGCTGAACAATAACATCAGTCATATGAGCTGATGGATCAGAGAAATGTCTCCTAACGTTACTCCTCGAAGCATTGGTAAGGTAGCATTCCTTTATGTGTGTGCTCATACGCTGGTAAGCCTGTACATGTGTTACTCACCCTTATATAAGGTATATTGCTACAGCAGAGTAGGTGTGGAACAAGGTACTTTACATGCAATACACCATATAATCATACTTGCCTACCTGACCCTCTCCATGAGGGAGAAAATGCTCTGTTCCTGGACTTTCCTGGTAATGTATGATTGCCATCACCTGTGTGAAACACCTTTCTTATCAATTACCCAGCTCACCACAGGTGATGGCAATCATACATTACCAGGAGAGTCCAGGAACAGAGCATTTTCTCCCTCATGGAGAGGGTCAGGTAGGCAAGTATGCATATAATACCCTGTAATCATCATCATCATCTGCTAAGTTATACTCTACTTTCTCTTTTGTCCTAGAGGATACTTGAGTCCATTTAGTACCATGGGGTATAGATGGGTCCTTTGGGAGCCACTGGCACTTTAAACGTTTAATAGTGTGGGCTGGCCCTCCCTCTATGCACCTCCTACCAGACTTCAATTTCCACTCATTTCCCGTCTATTCTGAACAACTCACAATATTATTTTTAGTCCTAAAATTTGCACCAAGGTCGCTGGATGACTAAGCTAAGCGACTCAAGTGGCCGACACAAACACCTGGCCCATCTAGGAGTGGCACTGAAGTGTCAGACAGGATGGCAGATTTAAAAAATAGTCCCCAAACAGCACATGATGCAAAGAAAAAAAGAGGTGCACCTGTTAGGGTCTCCTGCCCTGTGCTGCCACGTCGTCATGGCAACCGGGAGACAAGTGCTAGCGGAGTAACCTGAGCGCAGCTGATACTCCAGTTCGGGTCTTTTGCTGTGCAGTGGTTACAGGCTCTGTGCACGGCAGGGGATCCGGTGCTGGTTTTTGTGCTCACAGTCTGTGAGGTCTGAGTGGGGCGTGGACAGCACCTGCTTTATAAGGCCTCTTCTCAGGTTAAGCAGATGCTGCCGAATCTTTGTTGGTTAGTCAGTTCCTGAAAGTTAGCCAGTACTGTGTAGCTTTGTATTTGTTGTTGCTTGCTGCAAATAGGCCTGGGGATTTGGTACTACACTCTGCCAATCCAGACCTAGCAGTAAGACTGGAGTCAGTCGTTTAGCTTGCTGGGGTTCTTTTACTACTTTGTGAACTTAGCAAGTTTGCGGCTGTATTCTAAGACTTGCCTGCCTAAATCCTGTCTCACTGTGCAAGGTGTCAGGTGTCAGTTTAGTGGCAGTAAGCTGAACCTGTGCACTGCAAGTGAGGATTAGGATTGTGGAGACTCTCCTTGTGTCTATCATTCCATCTCTGACCAAGGAGTTTACTGCCACACCCGTTGGTAACCCTTTAGGGTTTTGCTGTTGCCCTTAGCAACAGCATTTCGGGTTCTCTACGTATTAAAACACAACATCTTGCTTTTCCCATCTGAGCATTACTAATACTAGGGCGACGCCCAGTTCCTTAGCCTCTGGGCTTCTCTGTTCACTTTGTGTGTATTTTGTTACCCTATCACCTTCTGTGTACGTAATGTCATATTCCCCAGTCTGTCTGTGAGTTCATTTGCTTTGCATACCTATCCGTTCAGACACCAGTACATTCCTGCAGGCACTGGTGTGCATAACAGTTCAAACACCAGTACATTCCTGCAGGCACTGGAGTGCATAACAGTTCTGACACCAGTACATTCCTGCAGGCACTGGTGTGCATAACAGCACCAAGGTCGCTGGATGGCTAAGCTAAGCATCCCAAGTGGCCGACACAAACACCTTGCTCATCTAGGAGTGGCACTGCAGTGTCAGACAGGATAGCCAATTTAAAAAATAGTCCCCAAACAGCACATGATGCAAAAAAAAAAAAGAGGTGCACCAAGGTCGCTGGATGGCTAAGCTAAGCGACCCAAGTGGTCAACACAAACACCTGGCCCACCTAGGAGTGGCACTGCAGTTTTCTAGTGAGAGGATGAGTGCTTCCATCCTCATGTGAATCTGAACCACTAGCCATGAACATAGGCCAGGGCCTCAGCCGTTCCTTGCCACTCCATGTCGTAAATGGCATATTGGTAAGTTTACGCTTCTCATCAGATGCTTTTAATTTCGATTTTTGGGTCATTTTACTGAACTTTTGTAGTATGCTTGACCACACAGAGGTAGAGCAATGGACTACTGTACCATACTGCTATATATATTATATACTGGTGGTCACCAAAATGCTGCACTGTCCTCCTACTATATAATACTGCGCACAACTAAAATGCACCACACGTATGAATGGATAGTATACTTGACGACACAGAGGTAGGTAGAGCAGTGGCCTACTGTACCGTACTGCTATATTATACTGGTGGTCACTGGTCAGCAAAATTCTGCACTGTCCTCCTATACTACAATGCAGCACAGATATGGAGCGTTTTTCAGGCAGAGAACGTAGATATTTGCAGCACACTGAGCACAGATATTTGCTGCACACTGAGCACAGATATTTGCAGCACACTGAGCACAGATATTTGCTGCACACTGAGCACAGATATTTGCTGCACACTGAGCACAGATATTTGCAGCACACTGAGCACAGATATTTGCAGCACACTGAGCACAGATATTTGCAGCACACTGAGCACAGATATTTTCAGCACACTGAGCACAGATATTTTCAGCACACTGAGCACAGATATTTTCAGCACACTGAGCACAGATATTTGCAGCACACTGAGCACAGATATTTGCAGCACACTGAACACAGAAACGGAGAGAACGCTGAACATCCTCTCCCTATCATCTCCAATGCACGAGTGAAAATGGCGGCGACGCGCGGCTCCTTATATAGAATACGAATCTCGCAAGAATCCGACAGACTCAGTTTAGAAAATGTGCCCGGAGGAGCCGGTCACAGCTAGGGGATCTCCTAGGAGTTTTCTTAGCTTTTTATTTTCTAGAGATAATTAGGTTACAGGAAGGCTGCTGGCAACAGACTCCATGCTTCGTGGGACTTAGGGGGAGGGGATAGAAACCAACTTCCTGAAGAGTTAATGGTTTTCTACTCTGCTGACAGGACACTGATCTCCTGAGGTTGCTGATCGCAAGTCCATGAGGCGACTGCTCACTCCTGCAACACGGCCGCCACCCCCTAACAAAGCCAGAAGAAAGTGGTGAGTACAGCGCCGGCGTCCCGGTTAGCAGGTTGCCGGTGCAAGGGTGGGAGCGCAGCTCTGACAGGCTGCACTCCAGGAAGGCTCAGCAACACACAGTGTAGGCGCTTTGAGGAGCGTCTTGAGCCAGCACGGATAAACCCTACACTGGTCACGCAGATAACAGGGGCTAATCCCCCTGTTAGCACTAAAATCCTCAGGCGTGCGGGAAGCCGCAGGCCATTACAAGGGGCGGGGCTTCCTCTCAGAGTGGATCCAGCACTTACCAGCGCCATTTTCTCCCTGCAGATCATAGGAACTAGGACACTGACAGGGAGCGCTGCCCTCCCTATTAAGGTTAGTTAGTCAGCGCCGGGCTTTTATCATAATAACTGCCTACAGGGGCGCTATGTGGCTGGCTCCTTATACTCTGTGACTCTCTGAAGGTACTCTGGGGGAAACTGTGTCTGACATTTTCCTGTGTGTGTAAGTGTGTGTGTGTGTGTATCCACATTACCATGTCTAAGGACTCTGTGTCCTGTGTTGCAGAGTGTGTATCTTCTCCTGAGGAGTCTATTCCATGTACTCAGGACTGCAATGTGCTGTCTCAGCCTTCTGAATCCGAACCCCCATGGGTGGATTCTATTAGGGCAGGGGTTCTCAAACTCGGTCCTCAGGACCCCACACAGTGCATGTTTTGCAGGTAACCCAGCAGGTGCGCAGGTGTATTAATTACTCACTGACCTATTTTAAAAGGTCCACTGGTGGAGCTAATTATTTCACTTGCGATTCTGTGAGGAGACCTGCAAAACATGCACTGTGTGGGGTCCTGAGGACCGAGTTTGAGAAACTGTGTATTAGGGGAATGATATCCCAGATTTCAACATGGATGTCACATACTGAGAAAGAGACGCAGTTTTTGAGACAATCTGTAGTTGGTATGAAGTATTCAGCTCCCACTACTTCATCTAAAACCCAACCTACGTACCCCAAAAAACGTACACTTGCCCAGATAATGCAAGCTGACACTGATACCGACTCTGATACGGGACGGTGATGGGGATATGCAGGGGGTGGGGGGGAAGCATCACTTGCTAAAGAGGTGCAGCTAATGATTGAAGCCATTAGGGATGTTTTGCATATTTCTGAGAAGGTTCCGGAACAAGTAGAGGAATCTTATTTTACAGTGAATAAGAAATCCTCCCTCACCTTCCCTGCTTCTAAGGAGTTAAAACTCCTTGTTTGAAAAATCTTGGGTAAACCCACAGAAAAAATTCCAGATCCCTAAAAGAATTCTCATTGCTTTGCCTTTCCATGAAGAGAATAGGAAGAAGTGGGAAAACCCACCTATAGTAGATGCTTCTGTATCTAGGCTGTCTAAAAAGGTGGTTTTACCTGTCCCTGGTACAACCGCCATAAAGGAGCCGGCTGACCGCAAGATTAAGACTACGCTCAAATCACTATACACTGCTACAGGCGTGGCTTTAAGGCCCACTATTGCTTGTGCATGGATTTCTAAAGCCATAGCAAAGTGGTCAGGCACATTACTAGAGGACTTAGATACTATGGATAGGAGTGACATTGACTTGTTTTTACATCACATACAGGATTCTGCAGGTTTCATGGTGGAGGCCATGAAGGACATTGGCCTGCTTCTTCCATGGCTGTCTCGGCACGCAGAGGACTCAGTATACGCCAATGGACTGCGGATGCAGTATCCAAGAAAAGTGTGGAGAACCTGCCATTCACAGGTCAGGCACTATTTGGGGACGCATTGGATTCGTGGATTTCCACGGCGACTGCGGGTAAGACAACATTTCTTCCCTCTGCAGCAGCCCCAGGTAGAAAATCTTATCCTGCACCTACACTGCAGTCCTTTCAGACCACAAAATTAAAAAAATCCAAACCCCCTCCCACCTTCTTTAGAGGTGGTTGGGGAAGATTCAAAAAACCTGCACCAACAGGTTCACAGGAACAGAATCCAGGTTCTGCTTCCTCCAAATATTCAGCATGATGGTGGACCTGTCAGCCTGGAGATCAGACAGGTGGGAGCGAGACTAAAAGATTTCAGTCAAGTCTGGGCGTCATCATGCCTAGACCCCTGGGTGACGGATATTGTTACCCAGGGGTACAGACTAAAGTTTCAGGAACTCCCACCTCACAGATTCTTCAAATCAGGCATACCAGGTTCGCAGACAGAAAGTGATATTCTACAGGAAGCCATTCAAAAACTGGTACGAACAAATGTTATTGTTCCAGTTCCACCTCACCCAAAAATCAAGGGTTATTACTCAAACTTGTTTGTGGTACCAAAACCGGATGGTTCGGTAAGGCCTATATTGGACCTGAAGGTGTTGAAACCCTACTTGAGAGTTTTACAATTCAAGATGGAGTCTCTGAAAGCGGTGCTCTCAGGACTGGAGGAGGAGGAATTCCTAGTATCCCTGGATATCAAGGATGCGTACCTTCACATTCCGATCTGGCCACCTCACCAGGCCTATTTACGGTTTGCACTACAGGACTGTCACTATCCGTTCCAAACATTGCCATCTGGCCTCTCCACAGCACCGAGGGTGTTCACCATGGTCATGGCGTAGATGATGCTACTCCTACGCAGGGAGTGAACAAGTTTCCATATCTGGATGATCTGCTGATAGAGGCATCTTCCAAGGAGAAGCTGTTGCAGAGTATTGCGCTCTCAACTCAACTACTCTGGTATCATGGGTGGATCCTGAACCTTCCAAAGTCACATTTGGAACCAACAAAGAGACTGCCCTTCCTGGAGATGATACTCAACACGGAAGTGCAGAGGGTGTTTCTACCGGTGGAGAAAGCTTTGGTGATCCAATCAATGGTCCGGGATGTCGTGAAACCTCACCGGGTATCGGTTCATCGGTGCATTTGTCTTCTGGGGAAGATGGTCGGGATTGCATCTTCACATGCACCAACGGATATGCCTGTCGCCGAATGCCAGAATTTCACTACTCTGGTGGCTGCAAACTTCTCACCTGCTCGAGGGCCGCAGGTTCAGGATTCAGAATTGGATTCTTCTTACCACGGATGCAAGCCTCACCCAGGGGGAAAACTTTCAAGGAAAGTGGTCAAGCCAGGAACCGGTCCTTCCAATAAACATTCTGGAACTAAGAGCCATATACAATGGCCTTCTAAAAGTGTCTCATCTTCTGCAATATCGAGTCATGCAGGTTCAGTCGGACAACATCACAGCGGTGTCCTACATAGACAGGCAGGGTGGAACGAAGAGCAGGGCTGCAATGTCAGAGGTAACAAGAATCCTCCTCTGGGCAGAATGACACGCACTGGCGCTGTAGGCGTTCATTCCTCAGCAGACATGATCTCCTTCCAGGAGAATGGGGCCTCCACCCAGAGGTATTCACAGAGGTAACACGCCAATGGGGTGTACCTCATATAGACATGATGGCCTCTCGCCTCAACAAGAAGCTTCGGAGGTACTGTTCCAGGTCACAAGACCCACAGGTAGTGGCGGTGGACGCCCTGGTGACTCCACGGGTGTTCCAGTCAGTATATGTGTTCCCTCCACTTCCACTCATCCCAAGGATTCTAAAACTAATAAAAATATAAACAGTTCCGGCGATCCTCATTGCTCATGACTGGCCAAGGTAGGCTTGGCACGCGGATCTTCCGAGGCCTCTTCCTCTTCGCGGGGACCTTCTACTGCAGGGGCCGTTCGCCTATCACGACTTACCGCGGCTACGTTTGACAGCATGGAGGTTGAATGCCAAATCTTAGCTCGGAAGGGCATTCCGAATAAAGTTTTTCCTACTCTGATCCAAGTTAGGAAGGGGGTAACGTCTAAGCATTACCATTGGATTTGGAAACAGTATTTGTTTTGGTATGCATCCAAGAAGTTTCCTACGGTGGAGTTTCAACTGGGACATTTTCTCCTCTTTCTGCAAGCGGGTGTGAATGTTGGCCTACGCCTGGGCTCCATCAAGTTCCAGATTTTGGCCTTGTCTATTTTCTTCCAGAAACAATTGGCTGCTATCCCTAAGGTTCAGACTTTCTTGAGAGGAATTCTGCACATCCAACCACCCTTTGTGCCTTTTATGGCACCTTGGGATCTTAATGTACTGCTGTAGTTCCTGCAATCGGATTGGTTCGAACCTTTACAGAAGGTGGACGTAAAGTTTCTTATTTGGAATGCGGTCACGTTGTTGGCATTGGCTTCTGCCAGACGTCTGTCAGAATTGGGTGCATTTTCGCACAAGAGCCCCTACTTGATTTTCCATGAGGATAGAGCGGAGCTCAGAACGCGTCAGCAATTTCTCCCTAAGGTTGTGTCGGCTTTTCATATCAACCAACCTATTGTGGTGCCAGTGGCTACTGACACCTCAATTATCTCAAAATCCGTGGATGTCGTGCGGGCTTTGAAAATCTATGTGAAGAGAACTACTCATCACAGGAAGTCGGACGCACTATTTGTACTTTATGAACCCAACAAGATTGGGTGTCCTGCTTCTAAGCAGACAATTTCACGCTGGATCAGGCTTACTATCCAGCATGCTTATTCCACGTCAGGATTGACAATTCCAAAATCTGTTCAGGCCCACTCTACCCGTAAAGTGGGTTCTTCCTGGGCAGCTGCCCAGGGTGTCTCGGCTATTCAGCTTTGCCGAGCAGCTACTTGGTCAGGGTCGAACACATTTGCTAAGTTTTACAAGTTCTATACTTTGACCAAACTTGAGGTCCTCAGAGGCCAATCAGTTCTGCAGGAACCTCAGTACTCTCACTCCTGTACCGGGAGCTTTGGTACATCCCCATGGTACTAAATGGATCCCAGCATCCTCTAGGACGTAAGAGAAAGTAGGATTCTAATAGCCTACCGATAAATCCTTTTCTCGTAGTCCATAGAGGATGACGGGTGCCCGCCCTGTGCTTCGTATTACTGCATTGTTAATTGGTTCAGTATTGTTGGTTCAGTCGTTGCTGAATTGTTCCAAGTTGGTTAGTTTGGCCTTTTGTTATGTGTGAGCTTGTGTGAATCTTACCACTATCTGTGTAATTCCTTCTCTCGAAGTATGTCCGTCTCCTCGGGCACAGTTTCTAGACTAAGTCTAGAAGGAGGGGCATAGAGGGAGGGGCCAGCCTACACTATTAAACTCTCAAAGTGCAAGTGGGTCCCAAAGGACCCGTCTAGACCCCATGGTACTAAATGGACCCCAGCATCCCCAAAAGACTACGAGAAAAGGACATCCCCATCATCAGTGTCTTACCTCTATTCTCTCAATAGTAATAAGGATGATGTGTGTACGGTAAGTATGATACAGAGAATTACATATCAGAAGCTATACAGCTGCCGCCATACTTCTGCTTCTCATACGTGTGCTACTGGCAGCAGTGAACATCTGAGTGAGAGTGCAGGGAAGACAGCAGAGTCTGATGAGAAAGAGATTGGATCTGCCTTTGCAGGGATGTACCACACCTGTCACCCCTGTTAGTATATAAAATAAAAAATAAGAGGGGCGTGGTCCATCCAGACGTGCTCCTCACTAAGTGGCTTCTTATCTACCCTACCTGATAGCTCTCAGCCGCCGCTGGGACCAAGACCCAATCTATTAAGAGTAGAAAAGAAAAGGAGGCTGCGCTATGAGAGGAAAGAACAGTACCATTCACTAAGTGTGTAAATTTTAAAACAATTTATTAAAAAACAATAACTCTTTAAAAAGCAGTATTTTGTGCAAAATAAGCCAATTGTAAGCAAGGAATGATTTAGCCAATTATATAAGATGGATGAAGTTTACCCCAGGAAATGATTCAGGGCTGATGTTTTGTATTCTCTAGGATCCGTTCGCTGCATAAACCTTGCAGCTTTTTCAAAGGTTTATGCAGCGAAACGCGTCAGTATTTACCCTTTTGAACAGGACAACCCGGAATTGGACCCGAACCAGCCCATATCACCTACCAGCTATCCAGTGGAGTCCTAGAGAGGCACCATCCTATCTCCGCATCGCATGAGGTACCCACCATACATGGGATATTGCAATAACCCTCTAGCGGCATATGGAACTTTTATTTGGACTCAATACCATCTAAAAGGGACTCTTTATAGTGGAATTTAACTGGACATATCATCTATGGGCAAAATGTGGAACGGATCCTAGAGAATACAAAACATCAGTCTTGAATTATCTCCTGGGGTAAACTTCATCCATCTTATATCATTGGCTAAATCATTCCTTGCTTACAATTGGCTTATTTTGCACAAAATACTGCTTTTTAAAGAGTTATTGTTTTTTAATAAATTGTTTTACAATGTACACACTTAGTGAATGGTACTGTTCTTTCCTCTCATAGCGCAGCCTCCTTTTCTTTTCTACTGTTACCATATAGGGAGTGACTCCCCTAAATACTGGCTGCTGCTTAGCCAAGCACCTCGCCTCATAGCGCCCGAATACCCCTGGGTATTTTTTTCCTTATTCCCCAATCTATTGAGTCCCCCACTCCTACTGCCCTATAGCGGCTCACTCCGGGCACTGTTCACTGCCGCAGCCTAGTGACACTGCTGAAGCCATGGGCTGTATTCTGGGGCTATGTGTGCCCAGTCTTTCCTGCACGCTCTGGATACCTGACTGGGAGGCGGTTATGGCTCAGGTGGGAGTACTTTCTCTCCAGATAACACAGGTGCGTAGCTCCCGCTACTGCTGGGGACAGAACGGGCTGCCCACAGTCACCGGAGCCCAGCGGTGATATTGGGGAGGGAGGCGGCTGCCATTTTGGATCCTGGTGCATGGCAATTGCATGGTTTGCCTACTGCCTTCAATAAGGTTTAATATAAATAAGTGTCCTGACAGCTGGACCGGGG
Source organism: Pseudophryne corroboree (assembly GCF_028390025.1). Taxonomy (NCBI): domain Eukaryota; kingdom Metazoa; phylum Chordata; class Amphibia; order Anura; family Myobatrachidae; genus Pseudophryne; species Pseudophryne corroboree. The sequence goes on along the minus strand of NW_026970216.1, from coordinate 318,461 downwards.
TCACTACACTAAATTGAAGAATTTGCCTGGAGGTGAAACTACCTTCTATTTATATAGTACCACTATAATCTACTTCCCTGGAAGAAAAAAAGACAAGGCTGAGATTTGAACTTTTATGGAGCCTAAACGTAGGCCCACATCCACAACAGCCTGCAGGAAGTGCAAGAAACCTCTCAGATAAAAATCCACAGCAGAATACTGTTGACCCTCACACCAAGAGACACATTTGTTCCATATGCGATGGTTATGTTTCAATGCGACCATCTGGCCGGCTTGGAGCATAGTCGAGATAACCTTGCCCGGAATCTCTTTCCTGGCAAAAATCCTCCCAATATACTTTCATTGCATCAAACGTAGCCGTGGTAAGTCTGGATAGACTAACGGCCCTTGTGTAAGACGATCATCCTGAATTGGCAGAGGCCTACGAGTAATAAGGCTAGAATGTCTACATACCAGGCCCTGCGGGGCCAGTCTGGGGCAATCAGAATTGCCTGAACTCTGTCCCCTTAAGTCCTTTGAGAACTCTTGGAATTACAGGAACTGGAGGGAACAAGTACACCAACCGGTAAATCCACGGTGTCACCAGAGCGTCCACTGCTGCGGCCTGAGGATCCCTCGTCCCAGAACAGTAACGCAGAAGCTTCTTGGTGAGCTGAGAAACCAACAAGCCGATTTGCGGGTAGCCACACCGATGAAATATCTGCTGAAACACTTACGGGTAGAGGCCCCAGTCCCCCAGCTGCAGATCGTGTCTACTGAGGAAGCCTGCTCCCCAATTGTCTACTCCCAGAATTAATATGGCGGAAATGGCCTTGGGATTCCGCTCCACCCAGAGGAGTATATGTGACACCTCCCTCATTGCAGTTCTGCTGTTTGGACCTCCTTGTTGGTTTGTTTATGTATGCCACAGTTGGTGCATTTTCCGACCATACCTGTATGGCCTGATACTGAAGGATATAAAAGAGGTCAGCAGAAGGGCATTGTAAATCGCCCTGAGTTCCAAAACTTTTATCGGAAGGGAAGCCTCTTGGTCAGACCACCTTCATTGGAACCGAGCCCCTAGGCTCACTGCACCCCAACCAGGGAGGCTCGCATCCGTTGTCAACAGAATCCAATCCTGAATTCTGAAGTGTCGACCCTCCAGGAGGGAGATCAGCAACCACCATAAGAGGGAAATCCTGGCGTTTGGTGAAAGGCATATCATCTGGCGTATGTGCAGATGTGACCCAGACCATTTGTCCAGCAGATCCAGCTAGAATGGTCATGCATGGAATCTTCCTTACCGAAATGCGTCGTAGGAGGGCATTATCTTTACCAGTAAGCTTATGCAAAGATGTACCGAGATTTTGTTCAGCTTCAAAATGGAACGTATCATCGTCTGAATTATCTTTGCCTCGTCCATAGGAAGGAACACCTTCTGAGACGCTGTGTCCAATATCATTACCAGGAACTGAAGCCTCTGCGTAGGTCCTAGGTGGGATTTCTGCAGATTGAGAATCCACCCATGATCCGTGAGTAGTCGTGTTTGAAGGCTGATCTTTTCCATCAACTGTGCTCTGGATATAGCCAATATGAGATCGTCCAAGTATGGAACGATGTTCACTTCCTGCTTGCGGAGTTGAAGCAACATCTCTGCCATCACCCCTGATAACACCATCAGTGCTGATGAGAGACTGAAAGGTAAGGCCTGGACCTGGTAGTGACTGTGCTGCAGTGCAAACATGAGGTAAGCCTGAAGAGGTGGCCATATTGGGATGTGAAGATACGCATCCTTAATATCCAGAGAAACCAGGAATTCCCCTTCTTCCATGTCACGCTAGGCTTGAGTTGGGGATCTGACGACTGATAATTGACTGAGGGAGCAGCTATCGGCAAAGGAAGGAAATGAGGTGGCTGAATGTAGTTCTTACTCATGGATTGAAGACTTAGGCCCGAAGATGTAGAGGGGTAGGCAATGAGGACAATGACAGAACGATACACTGAAGAAAGAGGAATTCAGTTTTAATGAGACCTCAATCATACACAACGACTAGGAGAGATGTCTGAGTGAATTCTGAAAGACAAAAGGTTAGTGACTTGTAACCGATGCTGAAGAATACTGAATGAAGAAATGACTTGTGATTTGTAAACGATGCTGAAGAGAGGATCGCTGAGAGCACCATCAGCAAAAAGGAGACCCTCTACCAGATAGCAGGATACCAGGGGTTAAACTATAAGAGCAGGTGGACTGGGAGCAAAGGACTGCAATAACAGAACTGACCACCAGGCGGACACAACAGAACCAGGATACCAGGGGTTAACCTGGGAGTACAGAGCGCAGGGCACCTTACAGCAGCAAGTAACTTAAAGTACTGGCAACATAGCTAAGCATCAACCCCTTTTTATAAGGGAAGCCTGTACCTGATTGGCTGGACGCGAACTGGGATACCAATATTCTTGAATTGATCTCCAACATGGTGACTCCCTGCACAGAGGACACATGTGGAACCAGCACACAGCCACTACCTCTGGCCTCAGCCTCCCAGACGCCGCACTCCAGCATCAGGACACTTGGAAACAGACACCTCCGGCTTCCATGCTCCGCTCCCCAGGACCTGGACCCCGGCCTCCACACACCCGGAAGCCGCACCGGAAGACATTGCTGCTGTAGCTCCTATCCATCGCAGCGACACCAGCCAGCTAAGAGGAAGGCCGCAGGGACCAGAACCAGTGGTAAGATTCTGGATGCTGACAGTACCCCCCTTTTTAGGGTGGTCTCCGAACACCCACGCTGCTTAGTGGGATTCTTGACATGAAAGGCCCAACTCAGTCTTGGAGCATGAACATCCTCTGCAGCCACCCAAGATCTTTCCTCCGGACCATATCCTCTCCAATCTATGAGATACTGGAGACGACCATACCTCTTGCGGAAGTCAAGAAACTTATGAACCTCGAAATCCTCATTTTGAGCAGCTTGAACCTTGGGAGGTTAAGGGAAAGATGCCGGAAAATGATTTAGTACAAGGGGCTTTAGCAGAGAAATGTGAAAGGCACTGGGAATCTTCAAATAGAGAGACAGTTTCACCTTGTAAGAAACAGGATTCAACACTCTTAATAGCATGCGGACCGATGAATCTTGGAGCAAACTTTTTGGTAGGACCCTTGAGTCCGAGGTCCCTGGTGGATATCCAAACACGATCTCCCACTTTGAAACTAGGAACAGCCCTATGTTTCCGATCAGCGTAGGTCTTTCATTTCTGGGAAGCCTTATGGATTTGTCTCCAAATCTTAGTGAACTGACGAAGAGCGGATTCAGCAGCAGGAACCTCAAGAGGTGGGAGAGATTAGAAGGAAGGAACTCGTGGATGAAAACTTTGAGGACGAGGTTTAGCTTTCTTATAAGATGATTTTCCAGTTCTGCCCATTCTTCAGCATAACATTACAGAGATTAGAGAACAAGGTCAGGAGGCCAGTAGTGACATAGCAGTAGTATTGAAGTGTGGAGATAGGGAGACATCAGTGAGCATAGACCCTCAGTGGCCATCTGTTACAGAAACATTGTGAGGTCAGTTGTTTATGGGTAATAGCAAGAAGATGCCATCCTTGAGTGGTAAAGTAATTTATAGGAGCCAGCAACTGGAGCCTGCTACTGTCCTGGACACATGGACTGTTACGCCGTAGCTATACTGATGCCCCAAGAGCTCTAATTAGATCTTGCGGGGATTGAGGGGAGCAGGAGGGGAAAAAAACCCAGCAGCAGTCAAACAGTATGAAGGATGTAGTCAGCACAGTCTGCCACCAGAGGGAGTCGACAGAGCAGGAGTGGAGGCCAGGCAATAATAATAATAAAAGCAGTTCAGGCGACCACTTACTGCCTAGGTAGGGCCGCAGCGGCAGAAGTCCCTGCCGGAAATCACTGAGGCTGTAGTGAAGGGCACTGATCATGGGCTGGCAGTGTCTGTAGCTCCCAGGGAAGCGACTGGTTTCAGGAGAGCATGTGGCTATATTGCCAGTTTTCAAGATGGCCACTTCTGGCAGGGAAGCCCAAATCAGAATAAAATGGCCGGCTCTGGCGGGTGAACCAGGTCAGTAATAAGGCAGGAGAGGGTACTAGGATGCAGTGGCACAGGGTAGCATATCTGGCTGCATAGGAACCTGACGTGTATGTCCACTATAATTCACAGCTCCACCAGATTCCCCCGTAGCACCGTGGGTTAGGAGGAGAGGGGGAGATGGCGGAACACTGCTGGAGTGATGATAGGCAAGCGCTCCATGTATTCCCCGCTGCCACGACTCAGGGCTTCAACGGCCGGACAGAAGGAGAAGGTAGGCTGTGGGCAGGTGAGCTGACTAACCTGATGCGTCCCTGCTGAGACCACCAATCCCCGTAATATGTGCCGCATGAGATGCCGGGAGAGCAGCTCCGCTCTGTGTCTCCCACCGCTGATCCCCAGTCAGCCTCTCCACATGGCTCCAACGCACGGCTAGGCACAAGAGTGGACAGGGCGCACAGTTTTCTTTGAGTAGCAGCGCTACCTCGCTGAGGTCCGGTCCGCGGTGGGATCACTGCACAACTTCAGTCCGCGGCTTCGGATCTGGGTGTAGGCCGCAACCTGCAAAAGCCAACTGAATGGCTCCCCGGCTCCGCAACCTACAAAACACACAGAGGGGCAAGAAAGGGCCCGAAAGAGACCGTAGGACAGCTGTAAAAGGCAGAAAGGACCTATATAAGCAGAAGATCCTTTCCAGTCAGGCCTCACCCCCCGTGACATAATTTATTGATGTTGAAAACAAAAGTAATGTAGATTTTCGCACCAATCTAAGACCTGCAAATCTACTTTGGGAGCCACCTCCCTTTTTTTTTTTGCCAGGTTACTTGATACTTTTGTCCTCATTGGTTACTATAGGTCACGTGGACGAGGTTCTCTTCATATCCCCGGACATAGCGTGTGTCAGATGACGTCACTTTGATGCACTGGAGCGTGCGACAGACAGCGACATGGACGGTTCCACCAGGTATATTAATTACACGGAACGTGCACATGCGTGTAGATGGTGACACAAACTACTGGATGATCATTGTGAATGTCTGAGGTATTGATACAATGCGAATTTGTTGAGATATTGTTTCTTTTTCAGATGGAACCATGGGTCGTGCACGTGATGCGACTGGCAAAAGGGAGCCATTGGTTGTGGCCGAGACCGGCATTTGTTTGTTGGTGATACCTTGTAGACAGTGAGTAGTATCCATCTACAGTGGAAGAAGCATGGACACCAAGAATCTCAGCGGCGGAACAGTGGGTGAAAGTAGATCATGACAAATCGGGACCACAGGCATTTAGGGCGCCTAGCAACCACCAATCGTTCCAAACGCATCAGGAACTGCACCACAGTACAATGCCGCCCCCAGCCAAACAGTCCCAGATCTGGTGAATTGGAGGGCCACGTGAGATGTGGTGGCACGGCAGACTGGTGCTCTGGAAAACCAATCCAAGCCTTTCAGCCACTGTTCCGCCGCTGAGAGCATACCTAGAGTTTAACACTAATGCGATAGCTGTTTTCATGGTAATTATTTTGGGCAATAGAGTAGGACCTGCAGTATAGTGGGGTCCCTTGTCGTTGGCTGCAGGCTTAAATGCACTGAGCAATACATGAACTAAAACTCCACTGTTTATTATTGTTAGTTAAATATACGTTATGGTAAGAACTTACCGTTAATAACAGTATTTCTCCTATGTCCATAGGTTTCCACAGGATAACAATGGGATATGATGGAGCGACAGCGGATTGGCACCAAATGATCACAAGCTTTCAGGCCTCACAGGATGAAACAGGCTCGTCCACTGGCTCAGTCAAATCAGTTGTATTCCAAAGCATTTAGGCAGGAGCTTTATGTAGAACCCTATTCAGGCGAGAAGAACACACATGCACACCTTTCCATGCAAGAGGGAAGAGGTTAGTGAGTATAAAGTTTCTCAAATCGAGTGCGTCAGGGTGGGATCCCTGTGGAAACCTGTGGACATAGGAGAAATACCGTTATCAATGGTAAGTTCTTACCATAACGTATATTTCTCCAGCTGGGTCCACAGGTTATCCACAGAATTTTCTCCTAGTCTGTAGAGGACGCTGGGGACTCCATAAGGACCATGGGGTATAGGCAGGCTCCGCAGGAGACATGGGCACTCTAAGACCTTTTAATGGGTGTGAGCTGGCTCCTCCCTCTATGCCCCTCCTCCAGACCTCAGTTATATAACTGTGCCCAGAGGAGATGGACATTTCGAGGAAAAGGATTTTGTTATGTAAGGGTGAGATACATACCAGCTCACACCACAACACACCGTATAACATGGTATATAACTAAACCAGTTACTAGCATGAACAACAGAAATCAGCAACAGTCTGATCTCAACCGTACACAACTCTCGTGTAACTACATCAGTAACTATGTACAAGTACTGCAGATTTACTCCGCACTGGGACGGGCGCACAGCATCCTCTATGGACTAGGAGAAAAAGATTTACCGGTAGGTTTAAAATCTTATTTTCTCTTACGTCCTAGAGGATGCTGGGGACTCCGTAAGGACCATGGGGATTATACCAAAGCTCCAGACCGGGCGGGAGAGTGCGGATGATTCTGCAGCACCGATTGAGCAAACAGGAGGTCCTCATCAGCCAGGGTATCAAACTTATAGAATTTTGCAAAAGTGTTTGAACCCAACCAAGTAGCAGCTCGGCAAAGCTGTAATGCCGAGACCCCTCCGGCAGCCGCCCAAGATAAGCCCACCTCCCTAGTGGAACGGGCCTTCACCGATTTTGGTAACGGCAATCCTGCCGTAGAATGAGCCTGCTGAATCGTGTTACAGATCCAGCGTGCAATAGTCTGCTTGGAAGCAGGAGCGCCAACTTTGTTGGCCGCATATAAGACAAACAGAGCCTCTGTTTTCCTAATATAAGCCATTCTAGCTACATAGATTTTTAAAGCCCTGACTACATCAAGGGACTTGGATTCCTCCAAGACATCTGTAGCCACCGGCACCACAATAGGTTGGTTCATGTTAAACGAAACCACCTTAGGTAGAAATTGTGGACGAGTTCTCAATTCTGCTCTATCCACATGGAAAATCAGATAGGGACTCTTGTGGGACAAGGCCGCTAATTCTGACAAGGCCAATAACATGACCACTTTCCACGTGAGAAATTTGAACTAAACAGTTTGAAGTGGTTCAAACCAATGTGATTTAAGGAACTGCAACCCCACGTTCAGGTCCCACGGTGCCACAAAAGGAGGTTGGATGTGCAGTACTCCTTTCACAAAAGTCTGTACTTCTGGAAGAAAAGACCGAAATCTGCACCTTAATGGAACCTAACTTTAGGCCCATATCCACTCCGGTCTGTAGAAAATGGAGAAAACGACCCAGCTGGAATTCTTCCGTACGAGCATTCTTGGATTCACACCAAGACACATACTTCATCCAGATACGGTGATAGTGTTTCGCCGTTACTTCCTTCCTAGCTTTAAGTAGAGTAGGGATGACTTCCCCTGGAATACCTTTCCTAGCTAGGATTTGGTGTTCAACCGCCATGCCGTCAAACGTAATCGCGGTAAGTCTTGGAACACACACGGCCCCTGTTGTAACAGGTCCTCTATGAGAGGAAGCGGCCAAGGATCTTATGCGATCATTTCCTGAAGATCTGGATACCAGGCCCTTCGAGGCCAATCTGGGACAATGAGTATAGTCTGAACTTTTGTTCTTCTTATGATTTTCAATATTTTTGAGATGAGCGGAAGCAACACATAGACCGCTTGATACACCCACGGTGTTACTAGCGCATCCACTGCTATTGCCTGAGGGTCCCTTGCCCTGGAACAATATGTCCGAAGCTTCTTGTTGAGGTGTGATGCCATCATGTCTATTTGAGGGAGTCCCCAACAACTTGTTACTTCTGCAAAGACCTCTTGATGAAGTCCCCACTCTCCTGGATGGAGATCGTGTCTGCTGAGGAAGTCTGCTTCCCAGTTGTCCACTCCCGGAATGAATACCGCGGACAGAGCGCTTACATGATTTTCCGCCCAGCGAAGAATCCTGGTGGCTTCCGCCATTGCTGCTCTGCTCCTTGTTCCGCCCTGGCGGGTTACATGCGCCACGGCTGTGATATTGTCTGACTGGATCAAAACGGGTAGATTGCGAAGGAGATGCTCCGCCTGTCTCAGGCTGTTGTATATGGCCCTTCATTCCAGCACATTTATGTGCAGACAAGCCTCCTGGTTTGACCATATTCCCTGAAAGTTTTTTCCCTGTGTGACTGCTCCCCAACCTCGGAGGCTCGCATCCGTGGTCACAAGAACCCATTCTTGAATTCCAAACCTGCGACCCTCTAGAAGGTGAGCACTCTGGAGCCACCACAGGAGAGATATACTGGCGCTGGGGGACAGGCTTATCATCTGATGCATTTGGAGATGGGACCCTGACCACTTGCTCAATAGGTCCCACTGAAAAGTTCTTGCATGGAACCTGCCAAACGGAATGGCCTCGTAGGCCGCCACCATCTTTCCCAACACTCGAGTGCATTGATGAATCGACACTCTTTTTGATTTCAGCAGAACCCCGACCATGTTCTGGAGTTCCAGAGCTTTTTCCACTGGGAGAAAAACCCTCTGCCGTTCCGTGTTGTTGTAGCACCCTCAGAGAGAGAGCCACGCTCTTCAGTAATTGTTCTCTTGATCTCGCTTTTATCAGGATATCGTCCAAGTACGGGTTCATTTTGACACCCTGCTTGCGCAGGAGCACCATCATTTCTGCCATTACCTTGGTGAAAATCCTCGGGGCCGTGGAAAGCCCAAACGGCAACATCTGAAACTGGTAATGACAATCCTGTTCAGCGAATCTCAGGAACGCCTGATGAGGAGGATATATGGGGACATGAAGGTATGCATCCTTTATGTCTAGTGACACCATAAAATCCCCCCCCCGCTTCCAGGCAGGAGATCACTGCCCGGAGAGATTCCATTTTGAATTTGAATCTCTTCAAATATAGATTTAGGGATTTTAGGTTCAGAATCGGTCTGACCGAGCCGTCCGGCTTCGGGACCACAAACAGGGTTGAATAGAACCCCTTTCCATGTTGCAACTGGGGAACCTGGATAATCACTTGCTGTTGACACAGCTTTTGTATAGCCGCCGAAACTATTGCTCTCTCTGGGAGAGAAACTGGCAAGGCCGATTTGAAAAATCGGTCTGGAGGCACATCTTCGAACTCCAGTTTGTAGCCTTGGGACACAATTCCTATCACCCAAGGATCCAAGTCCGAATGAACCCAGACCTGGCTGAAGAGCTGAAGACGTGCCCCAACCGGTGTCATGCAGTGGATTTGGTAGAGGTCGGGGAGGACTTTTGCTCCTGGGAACTAACTGAAGCTGGTGTTCTTTTCCCCCTACCTCTACCTCTGGTGAGGAAGGATGAACCGCGCCCCTTTCTGAATTTATGAGACCGAAAGGACTGCATCTGGGTTTTCTTTTGCTTTGGGGGAATGTAAGGCAGAAAAGAAGACTTACCCGCGGTAGCTGTGGAAACCAGGTCCGCGAGGCCTTCCCCAAACAGAACTTCACCCTTGTAAGGCAAAGCCTCCATAAGTCTCTTGGAGTCAGCATCCCGAGTCCATTGGCGGGTCCACAGTGACCTCCTAGCTGAAATTGCCATGGCATTTGCTCTTGAACCCAAGAGCCCAATATCTCTCGCAGCCTCCCTCATATATAACGCTGCGTCCTTTATGTGACCTAATGTCAACAAAACACTGTCTTTATCGAGGGTGCCCATGTCAGAAGACAAGTTATCTGCCCATGCTGCAATTGCGCACCCCACCCATGCCGACGCTACCGCCGGTCTGAGCAGGGCTCCCGTAGTCGCATAAATTGATTTTAAGGTAGTTTTCTGCCTGCGATCCGCAGGATCTTTTAAGGTCACCATGTCCGGGGACGGTAGGGCCACCTTTTTGGACAAGCGCGTCAGGGCCTTGTCCACCGTGGGTGAGGATTCCCACCGTAACCTGTCCTGTCAGGGGAAGGGATACACCATTATAATTCTCTTGGGAATCTGCAGTTTCTTGTCTTGAGTTTCCCAAGTCTTTTCAAATAAAGCGTTCAGCTCATGTGATGGGGGAAATGTTCTCAGGTTTCTTCCTCTTAAACATACAGACCCGTGTGTCCGGGACAGACGGGTCCTCTGTGATATGTAATACATCTTTTATTGCAATAATCATGTATTGAATACTCTTTGCCACCCTTGGGTGCAACTTTGCCTCATCATAGTCGACACTGGAGTTGGAATCCGTGTCGGTATCAGTGTCTGCTAACTGGGTAAAGGGACGTTTTGGGGACCCTGAACGGTCTTGTGACACAGTAAGGGCCATGGAGTGACTCCCTGGTTGGCATTTGGACTCTGCTTTTTCCAATTTCTTATGTAATAAAGCCACATTTGCATTCAAAACATTCCACATGTCAACCCAATTAGCCGTCGGCGGTGCCTCCGGAGATAATACTACCATCTGCTCTGCATCCTCCCTAGAAGAGCCTTCCGCTTCAGACATGTCGACACATATGTAATGACACCCCACACACATTGGGATATATGGATATGGGGTCAGACCCACAATAAGGCCCTTTGGAGAGACAGAGAGAAAGTATGCCAGCACACACCCAGCTCCCTGTGGTTCTGAAACAAAGTCCCAGACTAGTAAGCGCTTTTATAATAATACATTTTGCACCAAATTAATGTGCCCCACCCCCTCGTTTTGCACCCTGTTACTTGTGTACAGCAGGGGAAAGAGTCCGGGGAGCATCTTCTCTGCAGCACGCTGTGGAGAAAATGGCGCTGGTTAGAGCTGAGGGAACAAGCTCCGCCCCCTCGATGGCGGGCTTCGGTCCCGCTGTTTCTTTATACTGGCGGGGCTTTTTATACTGCCTCAGCAGTATCTATACTTGAGCCAACCTATGTATGAGGTAAAAATTGCTGCCGAGGGGGCACCCCCCCTGCGCCCTTGCTGTGCCGTTGTGTGTGTGTGTGGGAGAAATGGCGTGTAGCACGACCGCTGCGCGGTACCTCACAAAGATCTGAAGTCTCCTGCCGCCTTTGAAGTCTTCTTGCTTCCTATACTCACCCGGCTTCTATCTTCCGGCTCTGCGAGGAGGACGGCGGCGCGGCTCTGGGACGAACATTGAGGACGACACCTGTGTTCCAACCCTCTGGAGCTAATGGTGTCCAGTAGCCTAAGAAGCAGAGCCTATCAGTAAAGTAGTTCTGCTTCTCTCCCCTCAGTCCCATGATGCAGGGAGTCTGCTGCTAGCCGTGCTCCCTGAAAATAAAAAACCTAACAAAAGTCTTTTCTAGGATAACTCAATAGAGCTCCCCTAGTTTGTGACCAGTCTCCTCTGGGCACATAATCGAACTGAGGTCTAGAGGAGGGGCATAGAGGAAGGAGCCAGCTCACACCCATTAAAAGGTCTCAGAGTGCCCATGTCTCCTGCGGAGCCCGTCTATACCCCATGGTCCTTACAGAGTCCCCATCATCTTCTAGGACGTTAGAGAAAATGGGATTTCCCAAAGCAATTTTTAGTGGTGAGGACGCTCTTGATTAGACAGGAGAACCTTGCGCCAAATTCAGCGTCATGAGAGGCAAAGGTATCCATGGCATAATGTCTAATGAATGTGTTAATGGAAGAGCATGTGGCTGCCTTACATATCTGTTCTGCTGAAGCACCACGTTGTACTGCCCATGAAGGACCTACCTTAAATGTAGAGTGAGCAGAGACATTAGCCGGAACAGGGAGATCAGCTCGAGAATATGTTTCTGAAATAGTCATTCGAAGCCATCTTGCTAGCGTCTGTTTAGTAGCAGACCATCCCCTCTTGTGAAATCCGCTGTTCAGTAACTGCTCTCTTGATCTCGCTTTTATGAGGAGATCGTCCAAGTACGGGATAATTGTGACACCTTGCTTTCGCAGGAGCACTATCATTTCCGCCATTACCTTGGTGAAAACTCTCGGGGCCGTGGAAAGACCAAACAGCAACGTCTGGAATAGGTAATGACAATCCTGTACCGCAAATCTTAGGTAGGCCTGATGAGGTAGATAAATGGGGACATGAAGGTATGCATCCTTTATGTCCAGAGATACCATAAAATCCCCCCCCTTCCATGCTGGCGATGACCGCTCTTAGCGATTCCATCTTGAACTTGAATCTTTTCAAGTATAGGTTCAGGGATTTTAAATTCAGTATGGGTCTGACCGAACCGTCCGGTTTCGGGACTACAAACAGGGTCGAGTAATATCCCCTTCCTTGTTGAAGCAGGGGAACCTTGACCACCACCTGTTGAAGATACAATTTGTGAATTGCATTTAACACCGTCTCCCTCTCCTGGGGATAAGATGGTATGGCCGATTTGAAAAATCGGCGAATGGCACTTCTTCGAATTCCAGCTTGTAACCCCGAGACACAATTTCTATGGCCCGGGGATCCACCTGTGAGTGAACCCAGATGTGGCTGAAAACCCGAAGACGTGCCCCCACTGGGGCGGAGTCCTTTAGCGGAGCCCCAGCGTCATGCGGTGGATTTAGTGGAAGCCGGGGAGGACTTATGCTCCTGGGAACTAGCTGTGGTTGGCAGCTTCTTTCCTCTGCCCTTACCTCTGGCAAGAAAGGACGCACCTCGTACTTTCTTGTATTTTGGTGATCGAAAGGACTGCATTTGATAATGTGGTGCTTTCTTAGGTTGTGAGGGAATATAAGGCAAAAAATTTGACTTACCAGCTGTAACTGTGGAGACCAGGTCCGAGAGACCTTCCCCAAACAATTCCTCCCCTCTGTAAGGTAAAACCTCCATATGCCTTTTTGAGTTGGCATCACCTGTCCATTGCCGGGTCCATAGGATTCGTCTAGCAGAAATCAACATAACGTTTATTCTAGAACCCAGTAGACTAAGGTCTCTGAGCATCTCTCATATATAGGACAGCATCTTTTATATGCCCTAGGGTCAATAACATAGAATCCTTATATAGGGTCTCAATCTCCGCAGATGAGGCACCTGTCCATGCTGCTACAGCGCTACAAACCCAGGCCGACGCAATAGCCGGTCTGAGTAAGGTACCTGGATGTGTATAAATTGACTTCAGGGTAACCTCCTGCTTGCGGTCAGCAGGATCCTTGAGGGCAGCCATATCCTGGGATGGCAGCCCTACCTTTTTGGATAAGCGTGTCAATGCTTTATCCATCCTAGGGGAGGATTCCCAACGTATCCTGTCCGTTGGCGGGAAAGGATACGCCATAAGAATCCTCTTGGGAATCTGCAGTTTTTTGTCTTGAGATTCCCAAGCTTTTTCACATACAGTAATTCGTTCAACTCATGTGAGGGGGAAAGGTTACCTCAGGTTTCTTCCCCTTATACATGTGTACCCTCGTGTCTGAGACAGGGGGTTCCTCTGTGATATGCAAAGCCTCTTTGAATGCAATAATCATATACCGAATACATTTTGCCACTTTTGGCTGTAACCTGGCATCATCATAGTCGACACTGGAGTCAGAATCCGTGTCGGTATCTGTGTCAACAATTTTGGATAGTAGGCGCTTTTGAGACCCCAAAGGTCCCTGCGACATAGGGGCAGGCATGGGTTGAGACCCTGGCCGTACCCTAGCTTCAGCTTTGTCTAATCTTTTGTGCAACAAATTTACATTAGCACTTAAAACATTCCACATATCCATCCAGTCAGGTGTCGACGTTGTCGACGGAGACACCTCATTCATTTTTACCTCCTCCTCCTCCTGAAAGCCTTCTACCTCAGACATGTCGACACACGCGTACCGACACAACACACTCAGGGAATCCTCTTATCTGAAGATAGTTCCCCCACAAGGCCTTTTGGAGAGACAGAGAGAGTATGCCAGCACACACCCCAGCGCTATATGACCCAGGAAAAAACACTACATAATTATGTGTTTACCCAGTAGCACTGTTTTACTTATAATTTCCGCCAATTATGTGCCCCCCCATTACTTCAAAACCCTCTTTCACCGTGTGATTGAGCAGGGGAGAGTCCGCGGAGCTTCCTCTCAGCGCTGTGCTGTGGAGAAAATGGCGCTGGTGAGTGCTGAGGGAGAAGCCCCGCCCCCTCGACGGCGGGCTTCTGTCCCGATCAAATATACTGTACACTGGCGGGGGCTCTTTATATATACAGTGGTTAGGCACTCGAAACAAACAAAACAGACAAGCCAGTAGCAAAACACTGACTACGACTCAAGCATTCCATATCCGGTCTCAAATGCATGCTGACTGACCATATTCCCTCGTCTATCCGTGGCGGCGACAGGGAACTGAAACTTAGACAACGCAAATCCAGGTGGATCTTTGAACTGGGGACTATCACTCCGTTAGGGCTTAATGAAGCCAATCCATATGGCATTTTTCTATAATCTCTAGGATTATTATTTGATCTCTAAGCACCAACAGCAAAGCCTTTTCTCAGTTTTTTTCCTTTTTTCTGTTATCTCTTTTTTTGTGGGTATTGTTGTTCTACCTATTTTTGACTGGGTGGTCTCACACGCTTGGGGCGGGGCTAGTGTTGGTGGCACCTCCGAAAAAATTCTTTGGGTGTGCCATCTCTACCGGTCGGCCGCAGGTGCGCTTTAGATTACCCGGATTCTATTCTTTTTAGTATTAAAGGTTATATTTTTAATATTGGAAGCTATATTTCCATACTACAGCATGTAGTTGATAACATTATATTTATATGTAGCTTCTGTTTCTCCCCTGCGTTTTGAGTCACCAGGCACCTCCCTGACACTGTCGAATAGTCTATTTTTGGTCTTTGATTGACAGCATTTACTATATATCATATATTCTATGAGTCTGCGTTTGCATTGTTAGAGTGTTGTCTCTATGGCAACTGCTATGCTTTTTCCCCTAGGGGCGGGACCTCCGTTGACAGACAGGGCGATTAGTGTGCCTTCCACTACTTCCGGGCTCTGTATGGTCCCCATAGTAACGCAACGTTACTTCCGCCTTTGCGAGTCACTTCCGCCCGGCGCGTGTGTTCCACGGCTGAATGGAACGCACAAGCACTTCCTGGCTTTCTATTTAGTCTATTTTTAAGACCTGTAGGTCTATGTGGCTCGCCGTTTTTGTCCCTATGGCTTCTCTGATAGATGTTAATACTGATCTGGCCAGTGTTCTTCATTTTCTGATATGATGTATTACAGATTTGTAGTTTGTTCTACACCTTGAGTGACGGTGGGTGTGTCCTGGGTGTGCTCAATTAGCAGGGGTATAAATAGCTCTGTATGTGAATTGGTTGGACATGCTACTTGTGGTGTCCTGTTGCCTGGAAC
Organism: Pseudophryne corroboree; assembly: GCF_028390025.1. Classification (NCBI taxonomy): domain Eukaryota; kingdom Metazoa; phylum Chordata; class Amphibia; order Anura; family Myobatrachidae; genus Pseudophryne; species Pseudophryne corroboree. The sequence continues at coordinate 303,109 of NW_026970216.1, read as the reverse complement.
AATGTTTGGTGTCTTGACAAAGATTACTGGGATGTGATCGAAACGTCGACTTGATGATACAATATTAAAACTGCAGCTATTATTTTACAAAAAAATCTGGTGAGTGCCCTCCTTTACAAATGACTGTTTATTGGAATTAACTGTTCCGTGGAGTTGAGCACCATCTTATGTGGATTCTCATGCACAGCACAGTGCGGATATTCTCTTATATATATATATATATCTATACAGTGGTTAGCTGTATATATATTATTTTTGCCAGAAAAGAGGGTTACATGCTGCCTAGGGCGCCACCCCCTGCGCCCTGCACCGTTACAGTGACTGCCGTGTGTGAGGTGTATGGGAGCAATGGCGCACCGCTGCAATGCTGTGCGTTACCTCAGTGAAGATCATGAAGTCTTCTGCCGCCTCTGAAGTCTTCTTTTCTTCTCATACTCACGCGGCTTCTATCTTCCGGCTCTGCGAGGGGGACGGCGGCGCGGCTCCAAAACGAACTCCAGGGTGAGACCTGTGTTCTGACTCCCTCTGGAGCTAATGGTGTCCAGTAGCCTAAGAAACAGAGTCTTGAAACTCACAGAAGTAGGTCTGCTTCTCTTCCCTCAGTCCCTCGATGCAGGGAGTCTGTTGTCAGCAATGCTCCCTGAAAATAAAAAACCTAACAAATATACTTTCTGACAGGAAACTCAGGAGAGCTCTCTGTAAGCACCCAGTCTCCACTGAGCACAGTATCAAACTGAGGTCTGGAGGAGGGGCATAGAGGGAGGAGCCAGTGCACACCAGATCTAAAGTCTTTCTTAAAGTGCCCATGTCTCCTGCGGAGCCCGTCTATCCCCATGGTCCTCACGGAGTACCCAGCATCCTCTAGGATGTAAGAGAAAAGTAGATAGAAATTTAGTGCTGTATAACCCTTACTCCATACAGTGGGATACAGGAAGACTCACCCCACTTCCAGGATCGATCAATACGTTCACGAACGCTGAGTGGATCCAGACGCTACTAGTGTACACTACCGCTCCGGTAACTTTTTAGTGGACACAGACGCTCAGTAATCGTTAGTGCATGCAGACACACCCGTCTGCGACCCGATCTCCTAGCGGAAAACTTAGTGTATACAGACGCAGCGGCCTATGCTTGCGACAGAGTCCCCTCGTGGTAGCGTCAGACGGAAGTGAGGCAATCAGTTTATGGCGGGAGACACACGGAAACTGGTCCAGAACTGGGGGAGGGGCGACCAGGAGAGAGTCTGACTCCCCACTGCTGACATCAACCCTAGGAATCGCAGCCTCAAACTAATCCTAGTTCCTTATGATCCCTAAGGCCTAGTGCTGGAGCACCCGTGGTGGCGGCGTGCTAGCTAATGTTTGGTAGTCTCCCCCCAAACAGTGCGGCTGTGTCCGTATTCCCCTTCTAAGCGGAACAGACGCCTTACCTTCTCCCCGTGCTCTGGCCACAGCCTGGTAACGTCTGCTGGACCTGCTAGTATATCCGACACAGATGCCCATCGAGACAGCACTTGTACCATGGGTAAGCGTTGTTGTGTCCCGTCAGATAGTTGTTGGAGCGACTCTTTCCAATATGCGTGTAAGACGCTGTTAGGAAAGATCACTCAAAAAACTATGTAGTAAGACTATAAAAATAAAATGAAAAAAAGCTTAGGGCTGCCAAACACAGCAGCCTGTGACCATGGTCCGGACTCCTTCCACACCAAACAAAAAACTGATTTGACCGAGTCGGTGGGCGGGGATATATGGACGAGCCGGTTGCATCCTGGGAGGCCGGAAAGCTTGTGATCATTTGGTGCCAATCCGGTGTCGCTCCATCATATCCCATTGTTATCCTGTGGATAACCTGTGGACCCAGCCGGAGAAAATAGTAATGCACGACACATTTATGTATGTAGTAAGGCTACTGGGAGACCTTAGATTGAGCAATATTGGATCTGACCATTACATTCCCTAAAGTCATAACCTCAGAACTGCACAGAGCAGGAACTATTATTCACAAGTAATTAGGAATGTGTTCCTCATGAACAAGTCCACAATTACCGTCTGAAGGTTACACAATTATTTTTAAGTCTACACAACTGATATTTAAGGATAAAGCCTTTAACAGAAAACACCCCTGAATAAATCACTTTTGATGAAACGCATTGGGTGACACGCAATTTGGATGTAGAGTGAATTGGAGTGGATAAGAACAAGCCCGCCCATGCAAGGGTGACAACAAGTGCAAAATGCTTGCCTTTGATTATACAGATATGTACTTGTGATAAGCTTTTACTCTGTTTTACTTGAAGTTCTAGATTCAAATGTCATTTTATTTCTGAATCTTATACGAATTGTATTTCGTGAGCTCAGGTCTACTGTATAGCAGGAAATATTTCATACCTGCATCATCTAACAAAATGCATATAAATTAGGCACTCCACAAAAAAATAATACTAATTATATTATATACATACATATATACACATTTATATATAATCAGTAATAATAAACTTCTGCTTGTTACTTTTAATAACATTATAGTGTTGTGTGTAATAACTCTCTACATGTGATATTTGTCATGGATAGCCTTGTGTTAGAAACACCCAACTGAGAACAGGGCTGATGGCGGAGGAGGGTGTAGGATAAGAGATTGTTGTAGTGACTGAGCAAGGAGAATATGTGACTTCTGTAATAAGTGTTTATTACTCACCTGTGCTGATATCTGTAGGGATCTCCTCCTCCTTACACTGCTGATCACCCCTCACATACGTCTCTTCTTCTCCCTCTATATCTTCTGCCTTTATATCAGTCACATACGTCTCTTCTTCTCCATCTATATCTTCTGCCTTTATATCAGTCACATACGTCTCTTCTTCTCCCGCTATATCTTCTGCCTTTATATCAGTCAATATGTCTCTTCTTCTCCCTCTATATCTTCTGCATTTATATCAGTCACATACGTCTCTTCTTCTCCATCTATATCTTCTGCCTTTATATCAGTCACATACGTCTCTTCTTCTCCCTCTATATCTTCTGCCTTTATATCAGTCACATACGTCTCTTCTTCTCCATCTATATCTTCTGCCTTTATATCAGTCACATACGACTCTTCTTCTCCCGCT
>NW_026970215.1:300000-381067 GCF_028390025.1 Pseudophryne corroboree | reverse complement strand
TTTAGACGTGCCCCCACTGGTGTGGGCTCCTGCAAGAGAGCCCCAGCGTCATGCAGTGGATTTGGCAGAAGCAGAGGACGATCTCTGCTCCTGCGATCTTGAAGAGGCTACAGACCTCTTCCCTCTTCTCCTTCCTCTACCTGCAAAGAAAGGGGAATCTTAACTTCTTGCATATCTATTGGGACAAAATGACTGCGTTAGACAATGATGCGTCTTCATCCGTTGAGAGGGAACATAGGGCAAGAAGGTTGACTTACCTGCGGGAGCTGCCGAGATCAAATTAACTAGGCCGTTGCCAAACAAGGCTTCACCTTCATAGGGAAGAGACTCCCTTTCTTCTTGGAGTCAGCATCAGCATTCCCTTGGTGAATCCACAATGCCCTCCTATCCGAGACTGCCATGAAATTGGCCCGTGAACTCAAGAGTCCTATATCCCTTGCAGTCGTAAGTATGCTGCAGTGTCCTTGATATGATCCAACGTAAGGAGTATCCCATCTCTCCAAGATATCTATATCGGAAGACAAGGTATTCGACCAATTCTTGAATACTACTACTCACCCATGCGCATGTAATGGCAGGTCTAAGTAATGTACCCATGGTTACATAACTAGAAATAATGTAGCTTCCTGCATATGATCCGCTGGATTTGTGACAGGGCCCCGTGCAGAACAGGGGGTGACTCCCACTTTATTCTGTCCGCAGCAGGAAATGAATAAACAATCGGAAACCTTTTGGGGATTTGAAACCATCTTGTCGAGCTGGCCCAGACTTTCTCAAACAGAGATGGAGGAACGTTACATCAGCTTTCATTATATATCTATATATACATACATATAGACCCCTTTGTCAGGAACAGCAGGGTCCTCAGTGATGTTAATATGTCCTTAATATCCACAATCATGTACTGAATGCTCCTTGCCAATATTGGATCTAATCAGGAAATATTATGGTCGACATAGGAATCAGTATCCGAGTCAGTATCAGTGTGTAGTAACATTTTTGCGGGCCTGAGGGAAAAGAAGCATAGCCATGAACATCACATCTATTCTCTACGTCTGTGTCTGGGACACAGATTTATCCAACCTCACTCTGATATTATTGAAACTTTCACCCAGTCAGTTATTGGTGGTGCCAACAGGGCCACCATCATATGTCTGCATTCCTAATATAGTTTCCTCTTGGGAAAAACATTCAGCCACCGACATGTTGACACACATGTACCAAGTACCCACAGACACATCGGCTTATCGGGGATAGACCTACAGTAAATCTGTCAGAGGGACAGAGAGGATTTTTCAGCTCACAACCCAGCGCCAAAAGTACACAGTCTGGGAAATAATAAACTCTATAGTGATAGACTTGTAACGCTCTATAGATGTGCTGGTGAGGTGAGGAAGAAGCCCCGCCGCTGTAATGGCACGCTTCTGTCCCGCTCAGAAACAAATAATTAATTACGCTGGCGGGGTAAGGACAGTGCCCAGGCACTAATGTCCACTTTTGCCAGCCTTTTGTGAGGAATTTATGCTGCCCAGGGTGCCCCCCCCCCCCCACCCACATGCCCTGCACCCTGCAGTGCCTGTGTTTGTGTGGAAGCATGGCGCACAGCATTCCGCTCGCTGCATGGTACCTCAGAATGCCGTCACTGGAGAAGAAGTCTTCTGTTCTTCTGCTACTCGCCTGTCTTCTGACTTCTGGCTCTGTAAGGGGGTGATGGCAGGCTACGGGAGTGGGCATCTAGGCGTACCCAGCGATCAGCACCCTCAGGAGCTAATGGTGTCCTGTCAGCCAGAAGCAGAGCCATTGAACTCACTAGAAGTTGGTCATACTTCTCTCCCCTAAGTTCCACGAAGCAGGGAGACTGTTGCCAGCAGCCTCCCTGAAAATAAGAAAAACTAACATAAGTCTTTTTAGAGAAACTCAGTAGAGCTCCCCTGTAGTGCATCCAGTCTCACTGGGCACAATTCTAAAACTGGAGTCTGGAGGAGGGGCATAGAGGGAGGAGACAGTTCACACCCTTTGAAAGTCTTAAAGTGCCCATGTCTCCTGCGGATCCCGTCTATACCCCATGGTTCTTAATGTGATCCCAGCATCCTCTAGGACGTATGAGAAAACAAATAACGCACACACGAGGAGGAGAGAACAAAGGAAGCTATAAGGAGGGGAGGGGAGGGGAGGGGGGGGGGGGGGAGGTAATGTAGTAAAGGGATATTGGATAAACTACAACCTTATACATATTCATTAATGTACCAGTAGTTAGAAGTAGAAGAGCTCTAACAGAAACCACAAAGCTTATCTAAAGCCACACCACACTGGATATGCCCAATCTCATTTGATCTTTGAAGCAAAGCAGTATTGGACTTTGTTACTACCAAGCAGTCTCCCATCCATGTATTATCAGATTCTTTAGGTGTTTTTAAACTACCAACACCCTTTTCTTGGTACTGTACATTTAATTTTTACACATATTCTTTTATGTACCAGAAGTTAGAAGTAGAAGAGCTCTAACAGAAACCACGAGCTCATCTACAGCCACAGCACACTGGATTTGCCCAATCTCTCCTGATCATGGAAGCTGAGCAGTGTTGGTCCTGGTTTTAGTACTTGGATGGGAGACCACCAGGAAATACCAGGAGCTGTGTGTATTTTTACAATACCAACACCGTTCTCTTGATGCATTCCATTTTGAAACATTGGGGCAGATCTATTAAGCCTGGTGAACTGATAAAGTGCAAGGTGATAAAGTACCAGCCAGTCAGCTCCTAACTGTCATTTTTCAAACCCAGCCTGTGACATGGCAATTAGGAGCTGATTGGCTGGTACTTTATCACCATGCAAATTATCATTTCACCAGGTTTAATAAATCATCCGCTTATTCATTTATGTACGAGTAGTTAGAAGTAGAAGAACTCTAACAGAAACCACTAAGCTCATCTACAGCCACACCACACTGTATATGCCCAATATCACCTGATCTTAGGCCTGGTTTGTTCTTGGATGTGAGACCACCTGGGAATACCAGGTGCTGTAGGTAGTTTTATACTACCAACACCGTTCTCTTGATGCATTCTATTTTGAAACTTATTCATTGATGTAGAAGTTAGAAACAGCAAAAATCATCTACAGCCGCATCACACTGGATATGTCCAATCCAGTGGCGTAACTAGAAATTTTTCTCCCCCAAGCCAAAAAATTCTTCGGCGCCCCCCCCCCCCCCCCCTTCATGCTCCATAATTGGGAGCAAGAAAGGGATAAATATGCGCGCGCCTAAGGTGCGCGCGTCAAAAAAGGGGCGTGGTTTTGTTGGAGTGGGCGTGGTTTCGCATAAAGGGGCGTGGCATTGCAGGAAAAGACTACCTTATACCCCAGTTTTGCAACCTGCACGCCCATACGTTGGCCACCACAGGAAAGAAAAATAATCCTGATTCATGCCCCTTACATTATTTGTCATTTTTCCTCCTTATAGTAATGCCCAGTATACATTATGCCACATACTGCAATGGCCCTTAGACATTATGCCGCACACAATAATGCACGACACAATATGCACACACTGTAATGCCCCCGACACATTATGCCACACACCGTAATGTCTGTGACACATTATGCCACACACCGTAATGCCTGTGACACATTATGACAGGAATCGCAATGCCCGTTATACATTATGCTACACACTGCAATGCCCCTGATACATTATAGCACATACAATGTCTGTGACACATTATGACACACACCGCAATGTCCGTGATACATTATGCCACACACTGCAATGCCCGATACATTATAGCACATACAATGCCTGTGACACATTATGCCACACACTGCAATGACCTTGAGACATTATACCACAATGCCCGTGATATAGTATACCATACACCGTAATGCCTGTGACACATACCGCAATGCCCTGCCCGTTATACCCTATGCCACACATCGCAATGCCCGTTATGTATTATGCCACACTGCAATGACCCTGAGACATTATACCACATACCACAATGCCCGTGATATAGTATACCACACACCGTAATGCCTGACACATTATGACACACACCGCAATGTCCGTGATACATTATGCCACACACTGCAATGACCCTGAGACATTATACCACTTATCACAATGCCTGCGATATAGTATACCATACACCGTAATGCCTGCGACACATTATGACACACACCGCAATGTCCGTGATACATTATGCCACACACCGTAATGCCCATTACACATTAAGTCCTACAGTAAGGCTTCTAATTACTTTTCAATTACCTGCTCGTTGTCAGGGGTTTCATGCACTGGGTGTCATGCTCGTTGCCAGGGGTTTCATGCTCTTGGTTCCATGCACGGTGCCAGGGGTTTTCATGCTCAGGGTGTCATGCTCGTTGCCAGGGGTTTCATGCACTGGGTGTCATGCTCGTTGCCAGGTGTTTCATGCACTGGGTGTCATGCTCGTTGCCAGATGTTTCATGCACTGGGTGTCATGCTAGTTGCTAGGAGGTAGTCCTTGTTGCTAGGGCTGTGCTCCCAGTGCCACATATGTCCCCAGTGCCAGATATTCCCCCACGGTGCCAGGTACTTACATGCCCCAGTGCCAAATATAGTCGTCCCCCCCATGTGCCAGGTACACATATGCCCCCAGTGCCAGATATTCCCCCCCAGTGCCATATATGCCCCCAGTGCCAGATATTCCCCCCAGTGCCATATATGCCCCCCGTGCCATATATGCCCCCAGTGCCAGATACCCCCCCCCAGTGCCATATATGCCCCCAGTGCCAGATATTCCCCCCCAGTGCCATATATGCCCCAGTGCCAGATATCCCCCCCAGTGCCAGATATGCCCCCAGTGCCAGATATTCCCCCCAGTGCCAGAAATGCCCCAGTGCCAGATATTCCTCCCTCCCCCCCCCCGTGCCATATATGCCCCCAGTGCCAGATATTTACCCCCCCCCCCGCCGTCGCTTTTTGGAGGGACACGGAGGGCACAGCTCGTCTCTCCTGTGTCCCTCCTGCTGCATCATCTCCAGCGGCCGCGGGTCTAATAGGGGGAAGTGCCGGTTCGTGAGCCAATTAGAGCTCACGGATGGCACTTCCCCCTATTAGACCCGCGGCCGCCGGAGATGATGCAGCAGGAGGGACACAGGGAGGCGCGCTGTGTGCCCTCCGTGTCCCTCCAAAAAGCGGCGGAGGGAAGGAGACTGCAGACTGACATGCGGACGCTCGTCCGCATGTCAGTCTGCTGTAAATCAGTGGCGCCCCCGCAGCCCCTCGCCCCCAAGCCACCGCGAGGACTGCGGGGGCAGTAGTTACGCCACTGGTCCAATCTCATCTGATGATGGAAGCTAAGCAGTGTTGTGCCTGGTTTGTTTTTGGATTTCAAGTCCTGACTTCTGGTTTGGCCACGGCACCTCGGATATTCACCAAGGTCATGGCCGTGATGACGACCCTTCACCATCAGAGAATCAGGATCCTGCCAAATCTGGACGACTTGCTGATCCTGGTGAACTCCCAAGAGGTTCTCCACAGTTATCTGGAACTGGCGGTCCAATTCCTAAAAGTCCACGGGTGGCTCATCAACTGAAAAAAGTCCTCGCTGGTCCCTGCTCGGAACATTGTGCACCTAGGGGCACTGCTGGACACACACAGCCAACAATTGTTTCTGTCTCCAGAGAAAGTCCTGAAAATTCAGGACAGTATCGTCCTCTCTCGCCCAAGAGTGTTGATACACACAGCGATGCAAGTACTAGACCTCATGGTGTCGGCTTTCGATATGGTAGAGTACGCTCAATTTCATTACCGCCCTCTGCAGAGGTTAATCCTCTCCAAGTGGGACGGCCTGCCTCATCGGATGATGTCTCAAATGATCTCCTTGACTCCGGAGGTTCGTCTGACACTGAGCTGGTGGCTACAGGACCAACAGTTGAGCAGGGGCCATCCCTTCTGGATCTCCAACTGTGTCCTCCTGACAATGGATGCCAGTCTTTTGGGCTGGGCCATGGTGTTGGAGCAACACTTTCTCCAGGGTCGGTGGACCAGGGAGGAATCTCTCCTCCTGATATACATTCTGGAATTGCAGGCAGTGTTCAATTAATTGACACTGGCCCTGCCTCTAGTACAGAACAGGCCTGTTCAAGTACAATCTGACAACGCCACCACGGTAGTGTACACAAATCATCAAGGCGGCACTCGAAACTGCATGGCAAAGCTGGAAGTATCAAAAATCCTCCGTTGGGTAGAAAGTCATCTGACAGCAATATCGGCAGTGTTCATTCCCGGAGTCCTCAACTAGGAAGCGGATTTCCTCAGTCGTCAGGACGTTCACGCTGGAGAGTGGAGAGGCCGCAGCAGAAATGTCTGCACTGGTGTCAGTAGGTGACTGAGGCAGGGATGACTGGGAGATAGTGGGTGACTGAAGCATGTATGAGTGGGAGATAGTGGGTGACTGAGGCCGGGGTGACTGGGAGATAGTGGGTGACAGGGAGATAGTGGGTTACTGAGGGAGGGGTGATAGGAAGGGGTTGGGTAAGTATGGGAAGAAAGTGGGTGACAGGTATAATAAATGACTAAGGCAGGGGTGATAGGGAGATAGTGGATGACTGTGGCAGGGGTGACAGGGACAGTAAGAGACTGAGGCAGGGGTGACAGGGATAGTGGCTGACTGAGGCAGGGGTGACTGGGAGATAGTGGGTGACTGAGGCAGGGTTGACAGGGATAGTGGGTGACTGAAGCAGGGGTGATAGGGTGACAGTGGGTGACTAAAGCAGGGGTGACTGGTATAGTGGGTGACTGAGGCAGGGATCGCAGATATAGTGGTTGACTGAGGCAGCGGTGACTGGGAGATAGTGGGTAACTGAGGCATGGGTGACAGGGAAAGTGTGTGACTCAGGCAGGGGTGATAGGGAGATAGTGGGCTGCATATCTCTGCCTCACTGCAGCAGCACATTCCTGCTTCAATGACAGCAGCACATCCCTACCTCACTTATAGCAGCACATCCCTGCCTCGCTGACAGCAGCACATCCCTGCCTCGCTGACAGCAGCACATCCCTGCCTCGCTGACAGCAGCACATCCCTGCTTCACTGACAGCAGCACATCCCTGCTTCGCTGACAGCAGCACATCCCTGCTTCGCTGACAGCAGCACATCCCTGCCTCGCTGACAGCAGCACATCCCTGTCTCGCTGACAGCAGCACAGCACTGCTTCGCTGACAGCAGCACATCACTGCTTCACTACCAGCAGCACATCCCTGCCTCACTGGCAGCAGCACATCCCTGCCTTACTGACAGCTGTATATAGGGCCTAATTCAGACCTGATCCCTGCTGTGCATATTCACACAACAGGAGATCAGGTCTGAAGTGCGTGTGTGCTGGTGCCGCAGTGCACCGGCACATGCCAGAGATGCGATCAGCATCTCTGCCCAGTGAGCGCCTCTGCCTGATTGACAGGCAGAGGCGGTCACTGGGCAGGAGGAGTCGGGCCAGCGGCGTTGTGCCGCCATTTTGGGGGCACAGTCAGGACAACGCAGACATGACCGGACCGTATGGGGGCGGGCCGTGACGGCTGCGTGACCCGGACAGCAACGGGCCTTATTTACTAAAATCTCAGATAAATTTTATGGCATTTATGTGCAGTCTAGTTTGCACAGTTGATAGAGTGTTGATCTTGCACTATCAATGTAAGCCTCACATAGGTTTGATACACATGTAAGTTTGTTTTTATTTTACTACATTGTGGTTTGTGGCTCTATACCATGTAATGCATGTCTTTTAACAGTAGTCAAGTCTTCCAATGTGCTTGTTAGTGAAACCCAATAGATAGCTTTATTTTATTTTGTTTCTTCAAATATTGAATGCATATGTCTTATAACTTTTTTTTTTTTCAATATACAGGTTGAGTATCTGTATATACATTTTTATTATAAGATTTTCAATGACACAAGTACATCCAAGTTGCAGATTATGGATTGTGAAGGACAAATCAACCATATAAACAATTTAAGCAATTTAAATTGCATGCAGGTAGTAGAATATCAAACTCCTTGGATGAGAGTTGGTCGTAATAAACTAGGATAGAAAAGAATAAAGTAGAAAATAAGATTTTAAACCTACCGGTAAATCTTTTTCTCGTAGTCCGTAGAGGATGCTGGGGACTCCGTAAGGACCATGGGGATAGACGGGCTCCACAGGAGACATGGGCACTTTAAGAAAGACTTTAGTTCTGGGTGTGCACTGGCTCCTCCCTCTATGCCACAGTTAGAGAAACTGTGCCCAGAGGAGACGGACAGTATGAGGAAAGGATTTTGTTAATCCAGGGCAAGATTCATACCAGCCACACCAATCACACCGTATAACTTGTGATAAACTACCCAGTTATCAGTATGAAAAAACAACATAGCATCAGTGCAGGACCGATGCAACTATAACATAACCCTTATTGAAGCAATAACTATATACAAGTATTGCAGAAGTAGTCCGCACTTGGGACGGGCGCCCAGCATCCTCTACGGACTACGAGAAAAAGATTTACCAGTAGGTTTAAAATCTTATTTTCTCTAACGTCCTAGAGGATGCTGGGGACTCCGTAAGGACCATGGGGATTATACCAATGCTCCAAAACGGGCGGGAGAGTGCGGATGACTCTGCAGCACCGATTGAGCAAACATGAGTTCCTCCTCAGCCAGGGTATCAAACTTATAGTATTTTGCAAAGGTGCGTGAACCCGACCAAGTAGCAGCTTGACACAGCTGTAGTGCCGAGACCCCTCGGGCAGCCGCCCAAGAAGAGCCCACTTTCCTCGTGGAATGGGCCTTGACCGATTTCAGTAACTGCAATCCAGCCATAGAATGCGCTTGCTGAATCGTGTTACAAATCCGGCGAGCAATAGCCTGCTTTGAAGCAGGGGCACCAATCTTGTTGGTTGCATACAGGACAAACAGCGCTTCAGTTTTCCTGACTCTAGCCGTCCTGGCCACGTAAATTTTCAAAGCCCTAACCACATCAAGTAACTCGGAATCCTCCAAGTCACGCGTAGCCACAGGCACCACAATAGGTTGGTTCATATGAAAAGATGAGACCACTTTTGGTAGGAATTGAGGACGGGTCTGCAATTCCGCTCTATCCACATGGAATACCAAATATGGGCTTTTATGTGACAAAGCCGCTAATTCCGACACTCGCCTAGCCGAAGCCAAGGCTAATAACATGACCACCTTCCATGTGAGATATTTTAACTCCACTGTTTTAAGTGGTTCAAACCAGTGTAATTTTAGAAAACTTAACACCACGTTAAGGTCCCAAGGTGCCACCGGAGGCACAAAAGGAGGCTGAATATGCAGCACTCCTTTTACAAAAGTCTGAACTTCTGGAAGAGAAGCCAATTCTTTTTGAAAGAAAATGGATAAGGCCGAAATCTGGACCTTAATAGAGCCTAATTTTAGGCCCAAATTCACTCCAGTTTGTAGGAAGTGAAGGAAATGGCCCAGATGGAATTCTTCCGTAGGAGCATTCCTGGCCTCACACCAAGAAACATAATTTCGCCATATACGGTGTAATGTTTTAACGTTACATCCTTCCTAGCCTTTATCAGCGTAGGGATGACCTCAACCGGAATGCTAGGATCCGGCATTCAACCGCCATGCCGTCAAACGCAGCCGCGGTAAGTCTTGGAACAGACAGGGCCCCTGATGCAACAGGTCCTGTCTTAGAGGGAGAGGCCACAGATCTTCTGTGAGCATTTCCTGCAGATCCGGATACCAGGTCCTCCGTGGCCAATCTGGAACAATGAGGATTGTTCTCACTCCTCTTTGTCTTATTATCCTCAACACCTTGGGTATGAGAGGAAGAGGAGGAAATACCGACCGGAACACCCACGGTGTCACTAGGGCGTCTACAGCTACTGCCTGAGGGTCTCTTGACCTTGCGCAATACCTCTGTAGCTTTTTGTTGAGCCGGGACGGCATCATGTCTATCTGTGGCAGTTCCCACCGACTTGTAATCTGTGCAAAGACTTCCTGATGAAGTCCCCACTCTCCCGGATGTAGGTCGTGTCTGCTGAGGATGTCTGCTTCCCAGTTGTCCACTCCCGGAATGAACACTGCTGACAGTGCGCTTGCGTGATTCTCCACCCAGCGAAGAATTCTGGTGGCTTGTGCCATCGCCACTCTGCTTCTTGTGCCGCCTTGGCGGTTTACATGAGCCACTGCGGTGACGTTGCCTGACTGGATCAGAACCGGTTGGTCGCAAAGTAAGGTCTCCGCTTGACGTAGGGCATTGTATATGGCCCTTAGTTCCAGGATGTTGATGTGAAGACAAGTCTCTTGACTTGACCAAAGACCTTGGAAATTTCTTCCCTGTGTGACTGCTCCCCAACCTTGGAGGCTTGCGTCTGTGGTCACCAGGATCCAGCCCTGAATGCTGAATCTGCATCCCTCGAGAAGGTGAGCACTCTGCAGCCACCACAAGAGTGATACCCTGACCCTGGGGGACAGGGTGATCAACCAATGCATCTGTAAATGTGACCCGGACCACTTGTCCAGTAGGTCCCATTGGAAAGTCCTCGCATGGAACCTGCCGAATGGAATGGCCTCGTATGATGCCACCATCTTTCCCAGGACTCGAGTGCAGTGATGCACTGACACCTGTTTTGGTTTCAATAGGTTCCTGACAAGAGTCATGAGTTCCTGGGCCTTTTCTATCAGGAGATAAACCTTCTTCTGGTCTGTGTCCAGAATCATGCCCAAGAAAGACAGACGAGTAGTAGGAATCAACTGCGACTTCGGGAAATTGAGAATCCAGCCGTGTTGCTGTAACACTTTCAGTGAAAGTGATACGCTGTTCAGCAACTGCTCTCTTGATCTCGCTTTTATGAGATCGCCCAAGTACGGGATAATTGTGACACCTTGCTTGCACAGGAGCACCATCATTTCCGCCATTACCTTGGTGAAAATTCTCAGGGCCATGGAGAGACCAAACAGCAACGTCTGAAATTGGCAATGACAGTCCTGTACCGCAAATCTGAGTTACGCCTGATGAGGTGGATAAATGGGGACATGAAGGTATGCATCCTGTACACAAATGCGGACAACAGGTGTCAAGCCGTGTGTTGCCTTTGTCAAGCTGTAATAAGTAGGGATAAGGACGTTAACCACCTCGGAACATCCTCCCTTATACGTCACCTGCAGCGCATTCATCATAAGTCAGTGACAAGTTCAAAAACTTTGGATGACAGCGGAAGCAGTCCACTAACCACTAAATCCCTTCCTCTTGTAACCAAGCTCCTGCAAACCACACCACCAACTCACTCAGTGTCAATTTCCTCCTTAGACAGGAGAGCCAATAGTCCTGCAGGCCATGTCACTGGCAAGTCTGACGAGTCCTCTCCTGCCTGGGATTCCTCCGATGCATCCTTGAGTGTAACGCCTACTGCTGCTGGCGCTGCTGTTGTTGCTGCTGGGAGTCGATCATCATCCCAGAGGGGAAGTCGGAAGACCACTTGTACTTCTTCCAGTAAGCAATTGACTGTCCAACAGTCCTTTGCGAGGAAGATGAAATATCACAGCAGTCATCCTGCTGCAAAGCGGATAACTCAGGTCTGGGTGGTGAAAAACGTGGTTCCGGTATCCATCGTTAATTTAGAGGCAACTAGAGACTTGATTGAGGTACTGTGTCCACGGTACCAAATACCCTCTAGGTTCCATTTCTCTAGGCAGGCGATACCGAAAATGTACACAGACCTCAGAAAAAGAGTCACCAGTGTCCTAAAAAATGCAGTTGTACCCAATGTCCACTTGTCTGTGGTTAAGTGGAGCAGGGCAGACTCAGGACTATATGACTGTGACAGCCCACTGGGTAGATGTATTGCCTCCCGCAGCAAGAACAGCAGCGGCGGCACCAGTAGCAGCATCTCGCAATTGACAACTCGTTCCTAGGCAGGCTACGCTTTGTATCACTGCTTTCCATAAGAGGCACACAGCTGACAACCTCTTACGGAAACTGAGGAACATCATCGCAGAATGGCTTACCCCAATTGAACTCTCCTGGGGATTTGTGACATCGGACAACGCCACCAATATTGTGCGTGCATTACATCTGGGCAAATTCCAGCACGTCCCATGTTTTGCACATACATTGAACTTGGTGGTGCAGAATTATTTAAAAAACGACAGGGGCGTGCAAGAGATGCTGTCGGTGGCCCGAAGAATTGCGGGCCACTTTCTGCCTTCAGCCACCGCATGCCGAAGACTGGAGCACCACCAAACATTCCTGAACCTGCCCTGCCATCATCTAAAGCAAGAGGTGGTAACGAGGTGGAATTCAACCCTCTATATGCTTCAGAGGATGGAGGAGCAGCAAAAGGCCATTCAAGCCTATACATCTGCCCACGATATAGGCAAAGGAGGGGGAATGCACCAGACTCAAGCGCAGTGGAGAATGATTTCAACGTTGTGCAAGGTTCTGCAACCCTTTGAACTTTCCACACGTGAAGTCAGTTCAGACACTGCCAGCCTGAGTCAGGTCATTCCCCTCATCAGGCTTTTGCAGAAGAAGCTGGAGACATTGAAGGAGGAGCTAAAACAGAGCGATTCAACTAGGCATGTGGGACTTGTGGATGGAGCCCTTAATTTGCTTAACCAGGATTCAATCTGTTGAAATCAGAGCACTACATTTTGGCCGCCGTGCTCGATCCTAGATTTAAAACCTACATTGTATCTCTCTTTCCGGCAGACACAAGTCTGCAGAGGTTCAAAGACCTGCTGGTGAGAAAATTGTCAAGTCAAGCGGAACGTGACCCGTCAACAGCTCCTCCTTCACATTCTCCCGCAACTGGGGGTGCGAGGAAAAGGCTAAGAATTCCGAGCCCACCCGCTGGCGGTGATGCAGGGCAGTCTGGAGTGAGTGCTAACATCTGGTCCAGACTGAAGGACCTGGCAACGATTACTGACATGTCGTCTACTGTCACTGCATATGATTCTGTCACCTTTGAAAGAATGGTGGAGAAAAAGAGGCAATTTGGAGGCCCTTGCACAAACTGGCTTTATTCTACCTAAGTTGCCCTCCCTCCAGTGTGTACTCCGAAAGAGTGTTTAGTGCGGCCGCTCACCTTGTCAGCAATCGGCGTACAAGGTTACTTCCAGAAAATGTGGAGAAGATGATGATCATCAAAATTAATTATAATCAATTCCTCCGTGGAGACATTCACCAGCAATTGCCTCCAGAAAGTACACAGGGATCTGAGATGGTGGATTCCAGTGGGGACAAATTAATAATCTGTGAGGAGGGGGATGTACACAGTGAAAGGGGTGAGGAATCGGAGGATGATGAGGTGGACATCTTGCCTCTGTAGAGCCAGTTTGTGCAAGGAGAGATTGATTGATTCTTTTTTGGTGGGGGCCCAAACCAACCAGTCATTTCAGTCAGTCGTGTGGCAGACCCTGTCGCTGAAATGATGGGTTCGTCAATGTTTTTCTTTTCAATCTAAACCCCTGCAGTTTTCTGTAAGCATCTGCTTCGCTATGATGATCAACAAGTCACAAGGGAAAACACTCAGGGCTGGAGGCGTAGATCTTAGGACCAGCTGCTACAAGCATGGCAGAGGTGTCACTATCACTGGTGACACCCAGAGAGGCGGCGAGGGAGATTGTAATGCAGTGCGCGCAGATAAGCAGCGCAATGGTAAAAAGGAGGCATGGTCTCATAGGTAGGGGCGTGGCCTGAATCACCATTTTGTTGCTGCGGGTATCCCGGGGGTTGGGGGCTGTACCCGGGGACTAGTGTGTGAGTGGTGCTGGCTCCTGCACAGTGACAGAAACTGGGTGTTGCACGTAATGTCACAGTGAAACACCCATATTCTGTCACTGAAGAATAGCCGGCACTTTGGTGTCACCCCACTTGGCGGGTGACACTCGGGTGTGTGCCGCAACCCCGTTGTGATGCCACTGACCCATGGGAAGCTTTACGTGGCTTACCCATGTGTTAGTAGCCCCAAGCATCTTTTGTGTTAGTCCCTGAAGAAAAACTTCAAATATTGTTTACAATTTTGTAATCAATGGCCTAATTCAGTAAGGATTGCAAATTCTGCTAAGTAACAGAATTTGCAATCCTTTGGTTCGCATGCTGGGGCCACCCATCACAGGGCATGGCCACCCAGCATGCCGCCTCCCTTCTTGACCACGCTGAAATTGCAGTCTCAGTGCAGTTCAGCGTGATCATAAAAAATGGGTTAGCCTCCTGTTGGTGCAGACTGTACGTGTGCGCAGGAAGCCGCCACCATTTTTGTGATCGCAACGGCTGCATGTGATGTCATGCAGCCGCTCTGACCACGCCTCCTGTTTCTCCGTTGAAGCCCTGCCCCCGCACCGCTCCATCTCCGACTTTGAAATGGAGTGTTGCTGACCCCCCCCCCCCCGCACCGATTGACAGTCACAGAAAATGCAGGCGCATGCGTATGCTCTTAGCAATTTTTGCAGTTGGATTGCTTATTGTGATTGCAATCCAACCTGAATCAGGCTCTATTACCTATCACAATGCACTGCAGGTAGTACAAAATGGGGTTAATATAGGAGAAAACCCCCCAGAGCTGTGCTCCTTAACTGTCCCTGGTGGCTAGTGGAGCGGCTGCCCAGTAATCAGTGTCCACGCCAGTGCGCACACGGCCCGCCCCCTACAGCCATGCTGGATCACGGTATAGTGTGGGCACAGAAGCCCCTTACCTCCCTTTCATCAGCGGCCTCGTGATCCCGGAGGGCGGTGTGTGTGTGACTGACCTTAGGAAGAAACCGGAGCCTCCGCTGCAGTGACCCAGCAACCAGGGCACGGGAGTATACTGCGCCGCTGGGAGTGATGGAGCTGCAGTAAAGATGTCTATTAGACCTAGCCTGCTGCAGCCCTTGTACATTCTTATAGGTGATATTTAAGTAGACAAGTCAAAATTTCAAACCCCCTCTTATGGTGTAGGGTACATGGCCTTCTCTGAAGTAATCAGAGTTAGATTTGATTCAGTTATTTTATAAAAAAACAGCTAGGAAGCACAATTTAGCAGTGGGTTGCAGAGAAAAAAAATATGCTGGCAGAAAAATCCAATCGAGTGATTAAACAGCTCTTCATTTTCTGGCTTTATTTTTATGCTAACAAATTTGTTCTCTGAAAAGTGTCCACAAAGCCAAGTCTCTGATTAACACCTTTGTAAGGATGGTTTTTCACCTATTACTAAATTAAACTTGCTTCATTGGAAAGGCAGCAAGATGCATCCTCATTTCAATGTCTACTGAAATAATACAAGTTGACACCAGGAAACATTAACGCCACTGCTTCCTTGCTGCTTTCTCATGTGGAAGTCTGTTTAATGTGAAAACAAGGTGATATCTAATTAGCACACAGGTAAGGAATTAAGAAAATCTTTATTTAAGGGTGAAGATGTTTCTCACAAATTTGTTGACCCAATGCATCATTGAAATTCAAGCTGGAAAGATGATTTTAATATATCACTTGTACATTTTGTATTGCTCTTCTGATGACAATGTAGTTTGTTTTTGTCAATTACCATTTTAATAATAGGGTAAAGAAAATGAAGTGGATTTTTGAAAGAAAACAATACTGTCAATATACTATTAAAACAAATTAAAATGGTAAAAGTTATTGTACTTTAAGTAAAAATAAAAGAGCCAAAATATCAATCCCAGTTTTGGATTACTTTAATTAACAAAAAAAAAATGCATATAGCAGAGGATAGTTTCAATCTGCCTACCTCTGGGTTATGGGCCCAGCATGCTTCCATTGCTGTACTCTGCTGCACATGTAAGTGCAAGAGATCCTGAAGCACTCACTCATCATGGGAAAGTACCAATGTGTTTCTTCGTTGGTTGATAGAAGAAACATCTTACAAAAACGCTCCAGATTATTGACTTTTTTAAGTTTTTCTAGGAAACGTTTTAGATGAATGCTTATTAGCATTTGTCAGTATGTACTTTTTCAAAGTGTCTCTGTGGCGCAATCAGTTAGTGTGTACGGCTATTAACCAAAAGGTTGGTGGTTCAATCCCACCCAGGGACGTAATTGACCTTGTTATCAGATTTTGGTGATCTTTAAGTAGACAAGTCAAATTTCATACCCCCTGTTATGGTGTAGGGTACCTGGCCTTCTCTGATGTAATCAGAGTTAGATTTGATTCAGTGATTTTATAAAAACATCTAGGAAGCACAATTTAGCAGTGGGTTGCAGAGAAAAAGAAATATGCTGGCAAAAAAATCAAATTGCGTGATTAAACAGCTCTTCATTTTCTGGCTTTATTTTTATGCTAACAAATTTGTTCTCTGAAAAGTGTCCACAAAGCCAAGTCTCTGATTAACACCTTTGTAGGGATGGTTTTTCACCTATTACTAAATTAAACTTGCTTCATTGGAAAGGCAGCAAGATGTATCCTCATTTCAATGTCTACTGAAATAATACAGGTTGACACCAGGAAACATTAACGCCACTGCATCCTTGCTGCTTTCTCATGTGGAAGTCTGTTTAATGTGAAAACAAGGTGATATCTAATTAGCACACAGATAAGGAATTAAGAAAATCTTTATTTAAGGGTGAAGATGTTTCTCACAAAATCGTTGCCCCAATGCATCATTGAAATTCAAGCTGGAAAGATGATTTTAATATATCACTTGTACATTTTGTATTGCTCTTCTGGTGACAATGTAGTTTGTTTTTGTCAATTACCATTTTAATAATAGGGTAAAGAAAATGAAGAGGATTTTTGAAAGAAAACAATACTGTCAATATACTATTAAAACAAATTAAAATGGTAAAAGTTATTGTACTTTAAGTAAAAATAAAAGAGACAAAATATCAATCCCAGTTTTGGATTACTTTAATTAACAAAAAAAAATGCATATAGCAGAGGACAGTTTCAATCTGCCTACCTCTGGGTTATGGGCCCAGCATGCTTCCATTGCAGTACTCTGCTGCACATGTAAGTGCAAGAGATCCTGAAGCACTCACTCATCATGGGAAAGTACCAATGTGTTTCTTCACTGGTTGATGGAAGAAACATCTTACAAAAACTCTCCAGATTATTGACTTTTTAAAGTTTTTCTAGGAAACGTTTTAGATGAATGCTTAGTAGCCTTTGTCAGTATGGACTTTTGCAAAGTGTCTCTGTGGCGCAATCAGTTAGTATGTACGGCTATTAACCATAAGGTTGGTGGTTCAATCCCACCCAGGGACCTAATTTTCCTTGTTATCAGATTTTGGTGATCTTTAAGTAGACAAGTCAAAATTTCAAACCCCCTGTTACGGTGTAGGGTACCTGGCCTTCTCTGATGTAATCAGAGTTAGATTTGATTCAGTGATTTTATAAAAACAGCTAGGAAGCACAATTTAGCAGTGGGTTGCAGAGAAAAAAATATGCTGGCAGTAAAATCCAATTGAGTGATTAAACAGCTCTTCATTTTCTGGCTTTATTTTTATGCTAACAAATTTGTTCTCTGAAAAGTGTCCACAAAGCCAAGTCTCTGATTAACACCTTTGTAAGGATGGTTTTTCACCTATTACTAAATTAAACTTGCTTCATTGGAAAGGCAGCAAGATGCATCCTCATTTCAATGTCTACTGAAATAATACAAGTTGACACCAGGAAACATTAACGCCACTGCATCCTTGCTGCTTTCTCATGTGGAAGTCTGTTTAATATGAAAACAAGGTGATATCTAATTAGCACACAGATAAGGAATTAAGAAAATCTTTATTTAAGGGTGAAGATGTTTCTCACAAAATCGTTGCCCCAATGCATCATTGAAATTCAAGCTGGAAATATGATTTTAATATATCACTTGTACATTTTGTATTGCTCTTCTGGTGACAATGTAGTTTGTTTTTGTCAATTACCATTTTAATAATAGGGTAAAGAAAATGAAGTGGATTTTTGAAAGAAAACAATACTGTCAATATACTATTAAAACAAATTAAAATGGTAAAAGTTGTTGTACTTTAAGTAAAAATAAAAGAGCCAAAATATCAATCCCAGTTTTGGATTACTTTAATTAACAAAAAAAAAATGCATATAGCAGAAGATAGTTTCAATCTGCCTACCTCTGGGTTATGGGCCCAGCATGCTTCCATTGCTGTACTCTGCTGCACATGTAAGTGCAAGAGATCCTGAAGCACTCACTCATCATGGGAAAGTACCAATGTGTTTCTTCGTTGGTTGATGGAAGAAACATCTTACAAAAACTCTCCAGATTATTGACTTTTTAAAGTTTTTCTAGGAAACGTTTTAGATGAATGCTTATTAGCCTTTGTCAGTATGTACTTTTGCAAAGTGTCTCTGTGGCGCAATCAGTTAGTATGTACGGCTATTAACCAAAAGGTTGGTGGTTCAATCCCACCCAGGGACGTAATTGACCTTGTTATCAGATTTTGGTGATCTTTAAGTAGACAAGTCAAAATTTCAAACCCCCTGTTATGGTGTAGGGTACCTGGCCTTCTCTGATGTAATCAGAGTTAGATTTGATTCAGTGATTTTATAAAAACAGCTAGGAAGCACAATTTAGCAGTGGTTTGCAGAGAAAAAAAATATGCTGGCAGAAAAATCCAATTGAGTGATTAAACAGCTCTTTATTTTCTGGCTTTATTTTTATGCTAACAAATTTGTTCTCTGAAAAGTGTCCACAAAGCCAAGTCTCTGATTAACACCTTTGTAAGGATGGTTTTTCACCTATTACTAAATTAAACTTGCTTCATTGGAAAGGCAGCAAGATGCATCCTCATTTCAATGTCTACTGAAATAATACAGGTTGACACCAGGAAACATTAACGCCACTGCATCCTTGCTGCTTTCTCATGTGGAAGTCTGTTTAATGTGAAAACAAGGTGATATCTAATTAGCACACAGGTAAGGAATTAAGAAAATCTTTATTTAAGGGTGAAGATGTTTCTCACAAAATCGTTGCCCCGATGCATCATTGAAATTCAAGCTGGAAAGATGATTTTAATATATCACTTGTACATTTTGTATTGCTCTTCTGGTGACAATGTAGTTTGTTTTTGTCAATTACCATTTTAATAATAGGGTAAAGAAAATTAAGTGGATTTTTGAAAGAAAACAATACTGTCAATATACTATTAAAACAAATTAAAATGGTAAAAGTTATTGTACTTTAAGTAAAAATAAAAGAGCCAAAATATCAATCCCAGTTTTGGATTACTTTAATTAACAAACAAAAAAATGCATATAGCAGAGGATAGTTTCAATCTGCCTACCTCTGGGTTATGGGCCCAGCATGCTTCCATTGCTGTACTCTGCTGCACATGTAAGTGCAAGAGATCCTGAAGCACTCACTCATCATGGGAAAGTACCAATGTGTTTCTTCGTTGGTTGATAGAAGAAACATCTTACAAAAACTCTCCAGATTATTGACTTTTTTAAGTTTTTCTAGGAAACGTTTTAGATGAATGCTTATTAGCATTTGTCAGTATGTACTTTTGCAAAGTGTCTCTGTGGCGCAATCAGTTAGTGTGTACGGCAATTAACCAAAAGGTTGGTGGTTCAATCCCACCCAGGGACGTAATTGACCTTGTTATCAGATTTTGGTGATCTTTAAGTAGACAAGTCAAATTTCATACCCCCTGTTATGGTGTAGGGTACCTGGCCTTCTCTGATGTAATCAGAGTTAGATTTGATTCAGTGATTTTATAAAAACATCTAGGAAGCACAATTTAGCAGTGGGTTGCAGAGAAAAAGAAATATGCTGGCAAAAAAATCAAATTGCGTGATTAAACAGCTCTTCATTTTCTGGCTTTATTTTTATGCTAACAAATTTGTTCTCTGAAAAGTGTCCACAAAGCCAAGTCTCTGATTAACACCTTTGTAGGGATGGTTTTTCACCTATTACTAAATTAAACTTGCTTCATTGGAAAGGCAGCAAGATGTATCCTCATTTCAATGTCTACTGAAATAATACAGGTTGACACCAGGAAACATTAACGCCACTGCATCCTTGCTGCTTTCTCATGTGGAAGTCTGTTTAATGTTAAAACAAGGTGATATCTAATTAGCACACAGATAAGGAATTAAGAAAATCTTTATTTAAGGGTGAAGACGTTTCTCACAAAATTGTTGACCCAATGCATCATTGAAATTCAAGCTGGAAAGATGATTTTAATATATCACTTGTACATTTTGTATTGCTCTTCTGGTGACAATGTAGTTTGTTTTTGTCAATTACCATTTTAATAATAGGGTAAAGAAAATGAAGTGGATTTTTGAAAGAAAACAATACTGTCAATATACTATTAAAACAAATTAAAATGGTAAAAGTTATTGTACTTTAAGTAAAAATAAAAGAGACAAAATATCAATCCCAGTTTTGGATTACTTTAATTAACAAAAAAAAATGCATATAGCAGAGGATAGTTTCAATCTGCCTACCTCTGGGTTATGGGCCCAGCATGCTTCCATTGCAGTACTCTGCTGCACATGTAAGTGCAAGAGATCCTGAAGCACTCACTCATCATGGGAAAGTACCAATGTGTTTCTTCGTTGGTTGATGGAAGAAACATCTTACTAAAACTCTCCAGATTATTGACTTTTTAAAGTTTTTCTAGGAAACGTTTTAGATGAATGCTTATTAGCCTTTGTCAGTATGGACTTTTGCAAAGTGTCTCTGTGGCGCAATCAGTTAGTATGTACGGCTATTAACCATAAGGTTGGTGGTTCAATCCCACCCAGGGACCTAATTGACCTTGTTATCAGATTTTGGTGATCTTTAAGTAGACAAGTCAAAATTTCAAACCCCCTGTTATGGTGTAGGGTACCTGGCCTTCTCTGATGTAATCAGAGTTAGATTTGATTCAGTGATTTTATAAAAACAGCTAGAAAGCACAATTTAGCAGTGGGTTGCAGAGAAAAAAAATATGCTGGCAGAAAAATCCAATTGAGTGATTAAACAGCTCTTCATTTTCTGGCTTTATTTTTATGCTAACAAATTTGTTCTCTGAAAAGTGTCCACAAAGCCAAGTCTCTGATTAACACCTTTGTAAGGATGGTTTTTCACCTATTACTAAATTAAACTTGCTTCATTGGAAAGGCAGCAAGATGCATCCTCATTTCAATGGTAAGTCAAGCTTCTTGCCCTATGTTCCCTGTCAACGGATGAAGACGCATCATTATCTACCGCAGTCATTTTTGCCCAATAGATATGCAAGAAGTTTAGATTCCCCTTTCTTTGCAGGTAAAGGAAGGAAAAGGAAGAGGTCTGTATCCTCTTCAAGATCGCAGGACCAGAGATTGTCCTCTGCTTCTGCCAAATCCACTGCATGACACTGGGGCTTTCTTGCAGGAGCCCACACCAGTGGGGGCACGTCTAAAACTCTTCAGTCAGTTCTGGATTCATTCGGACCTGGACTCGTGGGTTTTACAAATAGTGTCCCAAGGGTACAAACTGGGGTTTCAAGACGTTCCCCCTCACCGATTGTTCAAATTGGCCTTAGTCAGCAGGGAGAAGGTTTTTATTCAAGCCTCTTCGTGGTCCCGAAGCCGGACGGCTCAGTCAGACCAATCTTAAATCTGAAATCCCTCAATTTCTTCCTAAAGAAATTCAATTTCAAGATGGAATTTCTCAGGGCAGTGATCTCCAGTCCGGAGGACGGAGATTTCATGGTTTTGGTAGACATAAAGGATGCCTACTTACATGTTCCCATTTAGCCACTGCCTCAAGCTACCTAAGGTTTGCAATTCAGGATTGTCATTACCAATTTCAGACATTGCCGTTTGGTCTGTCCACGGCTCCGAGGATTTTCACCAGGGTGATGGCGGAAATTATGGTTCTCCTTCGCAAGCAAGGAGTCACAATTATCCCGTACTTGGATGATCTCCTGATAAAGGCGAGATCCAGGGACCAGTTGGTGCAAAACATTGCACTCTCCCTGACAGTTCTTCAACAACATGGTTGGCTCCTAAACTTGCCAAAATCGCAGTTGGTCCCAATGACGCGGTTGTTGTTTTTGGGAGTCATACTGTTAGGCGCCGGGGTCCGCTTGATGGTCTGCGCGGCCCGGCGCCTAGCAACTAGAGACGCCGTGCACGTACAGCCGCCGGCTCCCTAGCAACGCTAGACGCCGGGCGCGCTGAGCCGCACGGACCCTAGCAACGGGGACGCCACTGGCGGACCGCGTTCCCCGTTGCTAGGCTTTAGGAAATTAAGATATTCACCTGCTCTCTGGCCGTGCAGCAAGGCAGCTGCACGGCATTTATTCTAATCAGCCTTTAGCAGCTGATTGGAGGACTCCTTGTTAAATACACTCCCAGGGCTTCTCACAGACGCCGGTAATAGCTTCCTGCATGCTGCCTTTGTTTGCTGAGAGTCTGTTTCCAGTCCTGCTGTATCCGGTCATTCCAGTCCGCAGAAGTCCGGTATTCGGGAGTTATCATCTCATCCCAAGAGGTCGTTTGGTTCCCTGGAGTCCTGACTGATCACCGTTTTATATCCAGTGGTGTTCGTGAGTTGCGGCTCTGCCGTGTGTTGCGGCTCAGCCGCTTTACCTTTTATATTTTGTGTTTGGAGCATTTGCGGAGGGTTCCGCTTCCACAAGTCCTCTCTGGTACTTGGCGGTGCCGGGTAGGAGAATTGGACAAGTGGATATTTTGGTTGTCCTTTTTCCTGGCGGTTTCTCCGCACATATTATAGTTTTGAGTTTGCTTAGCCCCTGGCCTGGTTGTTTAGTTAGAGGGCCTCTTGTTATCACCCTGTCTCAGGTTTCCCTTTGTCTCTCATTAAGACCGGGGGGCATCGAAGTTGGGCAGACATAATCCGCCCTTCAAACGCGGCTGCCAAGGGCTCAAGAAACCATAGTCTCGCAGGGGATTTCTGACAACACGGGTGAGACAACAGAGTTAGGGCGCCGGGGGCTATTTTCCTGTCCTGCTCCCTTCCCCAGCATTCCGTTCCAGTGCTCCAGTCCTTGCCATAAGATCTTCTCTGACCAGAGTGCTGGAATCATAACATTATTACCGGCCATACCAAAACTTAAAATTAAACGGGGTTTAATTTTTTCTCATTCAGTTTTGTGAGAGTTTATCTGCCTCATGAATCCAACAGGTTTAGGGCCAAATCCTGGTCAGCTCTTAGTCAGCCAGATTCAAGAACTTACTCAGATGGTTCAGGATCTTTCTCTTCGGGTGAAGTCGCAGGAAGATCTTTTGCGAGCTTCCCCAAGGGTAGTCCCTGAACCAAAGATGCATTTGCCTGACCGTTTTTCTGGTGATAGAAAAGAGTTTTTTTAATTTTAAAGAATCCTGTAAACTTTATTTTCGTTTAAGACCGACTTCCTCGGGTACTGAATCTCAGCGGGTCGGGTTTATTATTTCTTTGCTCCAGGGGGATCCTCAGACCTGGGCATTTGGTTTAAGAGCAGAGGATCCGGCATTGTTGTCAATTGACGCTTTTTTTGAGTCTTTAGGGCTCTTGTATGATGACCCTGATAGAGAGGCGTCCGCTGAAAGTCAGTTGCGCGCTCTCAGACAGGGTAGAAATCCTGCAGAGGTTTATTGTACGGAGTTTCGCCGTTGGTCGAACGACTGTGGCTGGAATGACCCAGCCCTGCGCAGTCAGTTTCGCCTCGGCTTATCAGAGTCTATAAAAGACAGTCTCCTTCAGTACCCCGCTCCTGAGACTCTCGATAAACTCATGGAGCTTTCTATTAAGATTGATCGTCGTCTCAGAGAGCGGAGGGCTGAAAAAGGAGCACCTGTAAGGTCAAGTCCGTGTGTATATTCCATT
Source organism: Pseudophryne corroboree (assembly GCF_028390025.1). Taxonomy (NCBI): domain Eukaryota; kingdom Metazoa; phylum Chordata; class Amphibia; order Anura; family Myobatrachidae; genus Pseudophryne; species Pseudophryne corroboree. The sequence continues at coordinate 357,308 of NW_026970215.1, read as the reverse complement.
CCTGAAGACGTAGAGGAGACCATGCAGATGGGTCTCTCCCGGCTGTCTCCTGAAGAAAGAGCCAGAAGGCAAAATTCTGGTCTTTGTCTGTACTGTGGGGGTAAGGGACATTTTGCTCGTAATTGTCCGAACAAGTCGGGAAACGCTTTGACCAGGTGAATTGTGAGGGGGTTCACCTAGGTCTGCAGCTTATCTCCTCGAATAACTCCCTTTTAGTCCCAGTTAAAGTTTCCTTTGGCAGCCTCAGTTCTTTGGTGTCGGCTTTTGTTGACAGTGGAGCTGCAGGAAACTTTATGGATTTAACTTGGGCTAAGGCCTTAGGCATTCCTCAGTTACCTTTGGGTAGGTGTGTCACCATGCATGGCTTAGATGGGAGTCCGCTGTCTAATGGGATTATTTCTCTCCGTACACCCCCTGTACTACTTACAGTAGGAGCTCTACATTCCGAGAAAATCGAGTTCTTTCTTACACATTGCCCAGCAGTTCCAGTTGTTCTGGGTCACCCTTGGCTGGCCTTTCATAATCCCACCATTGATTGGCGGTCGGGGGAGATTTCACATTGGGGTACTTTTTGTGATAAGGAATGTATCACGTTTCCAGTCAGAGTAGCAGCTATCATTCCAGAACTCATTCCGGTGGAATACCAGGAGTTTGCTGATGTTTTCTCCAAAGGCAATGCGGACATTCTGCCTCCCCATCGGCCTTATGATTGTGCTATTGAGTTAATTTCTGGTGCCGCATTGCCAAAGGGAAGATTATATGCATTATCCGGGCCAGAAACTGCGGCTATGAATGATTATGTAAAGGAGAGCCTTGAGAAAGGATTTATTAGACCATCAAAATCTCCTTTAAGTGCAGGCTTCTTCTTTGTGGAGAAAAAGGATGGCTCGCTTAGACCTTGCATTGATTTTAGAGCCCTGAATAAGATCTCAGTTAAAAACACCTATCCTTTGCCGTTGATTTCTGTACTCTTTGATCAGTTACGTTCTGCTGTGATTTTTTCTAAAATTGACCTTAGAGGAGCGTACAACCTCATCCGAATTAAATCTGGAGATGAGTGGAAAACGGCCTTCAGTACTCAGTCGGGTCACTACGAATACCTGGTGATGCCGTTCGGCCTGTCCAATGCTCCGGCAGTTTTTCAAGACCTCATTAACGATGTGCTCCGTGACTTCCTAGGGAAATTCGTGGTCGTTTACTTAGACGACATCCTGATTTTTTCTAAATCAATGGAACAACATGTTACCCAGGTGCGTCTGGTTCTTCAAAAGTTATGTGAGAATCATTTATATGCCAAGCTGGAGAAGTGTGAGTTTCATGTCACGGAAGTATCTTTTTTAGGGTACATAATTTCCCCTCAGGGATTTTCCATGGAACCAAAGAAACTCCAGGCCATCCTTAGTTGGGCGCAACCCACCAATTTAAAAGCAATTAAGCGTTTTTTAGGGTTTGCGAATTATTATAGGAGGTTCATTCATTCTTTTTCTGACCTGGTTGCTCCCATTGTAGCTCTGACAAAGAAGGAGCGGATCCTACCAACTGGTCGCGTGAAGCTGAGTTGTCCTTCCGGGCCTTGAAACAAGCCTTTGTCTCGGCTCCAGTCCTCAGACATCCTAATCCGGAATTGCCCTTTGTGGTGGAGGTTGATGCCTCGGAGGTTGGAGTGGGGGCTATCCTTTCTCAAAAGGATCCGGAGTCTCTGGAGTTACATCCTTGTGCCTTTATGTCCAGGAAATTCTCCTCCGCTGAATCCAACTATGACGTTGGTAATCGGGAGTTACTGGCGGTAAAATGGGCTTTCGAGGAGTGGAGGCATTGGCTGGAGGGAGCAAAACATACTATTTCGGTATTGACTGACCATAAGAACCTGCAATAGATTGAATCGGCTAAGCGGCTTAATGCCCGGCAGGCACGTTGGGCATTATTTTTTACGCGTTTCAAATTTATAATCACTTTCAGGCCTGGTTCCAAGAATACTAAGGCTGATGCCCTGTCACATAGCTTTCTTCCGGTTCACAATAACAATCCTGTTACCCCCATACTTCCATCTTCGGTCATCTGGGCGGGCCTCACACAAGATTTATTTACCCAGTTAAAACAGCTTCAACACCAAGCTCCTAGAATTACTCCTGCTGGTCGTCTTTACGTCCCTGAGTTTTTGAGAGTTACTGTTTTAACGGAATTCCATGATAACAAAGTTTCAGGGCATCCAGGAGTCTCTAAGACATTGGAGTTAGTCTCTCGCTCAGTATGGTGGCCTGGTCTTTCTAAAGATGTCAAGGAATTTGTTTATTCATGTCAGGTTTGTGCACAGCATAAGGTTCCCCGTTCCTTGCCCATCGGGCAACTTATGCCCTTAAATGTTCCTCTCAGGCCGTGGTCTCATATTTCCATGGATTTTGTGGTTGACCTTCCCCTTTCAGCCGGATTCCGAGTCATATGGGTGGTAGTGGACCGTTTTAGTAAAATGGCTCATTTTATTGCTCTTCCTCGATTGCCTTCTGCCCAAGGGTTGGCAGTTTTGTTTCTCCGCCATGTATTCAGGCTTCATGGGTTACCTACTGATATTGTTTCTGATCGGGGTCCACAATTCATCGCACAATTCTGGAAATGTTTTTGTGCCTCATTGAAGATGAAATTGTCGTTAACATCCGGTTACCACCCACAATCCAACGGGCAAACCGAACGAGTTAACCAATCATTGAAACAATATTTGCGCTTGTATTCAGCCAAACTCCAGAATGATTGGTCCGAGTTTCTTCCGTTGGCTGAATTTGCTTACAATAATTCTTGTCATTCCTCCACTAAAGAGTCTCCATTCTTTTCAGTTTTTGGTTTTCACCCCAGAGCTAATTCTTTTTTTCATCATTCCTCAGTCTCCTCGCTTACCTTAACCTCCCATCTCAGAGCCATTTGGAAAAAGGTGCACCTTGCTCTCAGAAAAGCGGCCTTTCGAGAGAAGAAATTTTCTGACAGGCTCCGACATCCTTGCACTTTTAAGGTGGGAGATAGGGTGTGGTTGTCGACTCGCAACATCAGGCTTCGACAATCCTCAGCTAGACTGGGACCCAAATTTATTGGGCCATTTCTTATTATTAAAAGAGTCAACCCAGTTGCCTTTCGGTTACGTTTACCAAGATCTCTCAGGATTGGAAATACGTTTCATTGTTCCCTGTTGAAACAATACGTTTCTTCCAGTAGATTTCCTCGGAAGATCTCTCAGGGTAGATCTCCAGTGGATGTACAGGGACAACAGGAGTTCTTCGTAGAGAAGGTTCTCGATTCCAAATTGTCCCGGGATCGGCTGTATTTTCTGGTTCACTGGAAAGGCTATGGTCCGGAGGAAAGGTCTTGGGTCCTGGATAAGGATCTTCATGCCCCGAGGCTCAAGAGGGCATTTTTTCGGGAATTTCCTCAGAAACCTGGCTTTAGGGGTTCCTTGACCCCTCCTCAAGGGGGGGTACTGTTAGGCGCCGGGGTCCGCTTGATGGTCTGCGCGGCCCGGCGCCTAGCAACTAGAGATGCCGTGCACGTACAGCCGCCGGCTCCCTAGCAACGCTAGACGCCGGGCGCGCTGAGCCGCACGGACCCTAGCAACGGGGACGCCACTGGTGGACCGCGTTCCCCGTTGCTAGGCTTTAGGAAATTAAGATATTCACCTGCTCTCTGGCCGTGCAGCAAGGCAGCTGCACGGCATTTATTCTAATCAGCCTTTAGCAGCTGATTGGAGGACTCCTTGTTAAATACACTCCCAGGGCTTCTCACAGATGCCGGTAATAGCTTCCTGCATGCTGCCTTTGTTTGCTGAGAGTCTGTTTCCAGTCCTGCTGTATCCGGTCATTCCAGTCCGCAGAAGTCCGGTATTCGGGAGTTGTCATCTCATCCCAAGAGGTCGTTTGGTTCCCTGGAGTCCTGACTGATCACCGTTTTATATCCAGTGGTGTTCGTGAGTTGCGGCTCTGCCGTGTGGTGCGGCTCAGCCGCTTTACCTTTTATATTTTGTGTTTGGAGCATTTGTGGAGGGTTCCGCTTCCACAAGTCCTCTCTGGTACTCGGCGGTGCCGGGTAGGAGAATTGGACAAGTGGATATTTTGGTTGTCCTTTTTCCTGGCGGTTTCTCCGCACATATTATAGTTTTGAGTTTGCTTAGCCCCTGGCCTGGTTGTTTAGTTAGAGGGCCTCTTGTTATCACCCTGTCTCGGGTTTCCCTTTGTCTCTCATTAAGACCGGGGGGCATCGAAGTTGGGCAGACATAATCCGCCCTTCAAACGCAGCTGCCAAGGGCTCAAGAAACCATAGTCTCGCAGGGGATTTCTGACAACACGGGTGAGACAACAGAGTTAGGGCGCCAGGGGCTATTTTCCTGTCCTGCTCCCTTCCCCAGCATTCCGTTCCAGTGCTCCGGTCCTTGCCATAAGATCTTCTCTGACCAGAGTGCTGGAATCATAACACATACTGGACACAGAAGAGGTTTTCTTCCAGTGGAAAGGCTATGGAGATCCAGAGTCTGGTCAAACAAATTCTGAAACCAGCAAGAGTGTTAATCCATCAATGCATTCAGTTGCTGGGGAAGATGGTTGTGGCCTACGAGGCCATTCAGTTTGGCAGGTTCCATGCCAGAGTGTTCCAGTGGGACCTGTTGGACAATTGGTCCGGATCCCACCTACACATGCACCGGAGGATAATCCTGTCTTCCAAGACCAGAATCTCACTCCATTGGTGGCTGCACAGTTCTCACCTCCTAGAGGGGCGATGGTTCGGGATCCAGGACTGGATCCTAGGGACCACAGATGCAACCCTCCGAGGCTGGGGAAAACGTCCAAGGAAGATGGTCAAGTCAGGAAAGTTGTCTCCACATAAATGTTCTGGAGTTAAGGGCCATTTAATAACTGCAGACACAGTACACACTGGGACGGGTGCCCAGCATCCTCAACAGACTATGAGAAAAGGATTTACCGGTAGGTATTAAAATCCTAGTTTCTCTAACGTCCTAGAGGATGCTTGGGACTCCGTAAGGACCATGGGGATAGACGGGCTCCACAGAGTTCATGATCTTCACTGAGGTAGCGCACAGCACTGCAGCTGTGCGCCATTGCTCCCATACACCTCACATACTCCGGTCACTGTAAAGGTGCAGGGCGCAGGGGGGGCGCCCTGGGCAGCAATATATACCTCTTTTTGGCAAAAATATAACATATATACAGCTGGGCACTGTATATATGTATGAGCCCCCACCAATTTTACAGTTTAAGCGGGACAGAAGCCCGCCGCCGAGGGGGCGGGGCTTCTCCCTCAGCACTCACCAGCGCCATTTTTTCTCCACAGCACCGCTGAGAGGAAGCTCCCCGGACTCTCCCCTGCTTATACCACGGTAGAGAAGAGGGTTGAAAAGAGAGGGGGGGCACATAATTCGGCCCAAATTACATACAGCAGCGCTACTGGACAAACATTAAGTTACTGTGTTATTCCTGGGTTATATAGCGCTGGGGAGTGCGCTGGCATACTCTCTCTCTGTCTCTCCAAAGGGCCTTGTGGGGAAACTGTCTTCAGAAAAAGTATTCCCTGTGTGTGTGGTGTGTCGGTACACGTGTGTCGACATGTCTGAGGAAGAAGGCTATATTAGAGAGGAGCGGGAGCAAATGAATGTGGTGTCTCCGCTGACACCTGATTGGATGGATATGTGGAATGTTTTAAATGCTAGTGTAAACTCATTGTACAAAAGATTAGACAAGGCTGAAGCTTTGGGACAGTCAGGGACTCAACCCATGCCTGATCCTATGTTGCAGGGACTGTCCGGGTCTCATAAGCGCCCACTATCCCAGATTGTTGACACAGATACCGACACGGATTCTGACTCCAGTGTCGATTACGATGATGCAAAGTTACAGCCAAAATTGGCAAAATCCATTCGATATATGATTATGGCAATAAAAGATGTTTTGCACATCACAGAGGAACCCCCTGTCCCTGACAAGAGGGTACATATGTACAAGGGAAAGAAGCCTGAGGTAACCTTTGAGGGGGTCACACGAGCTGAACGAGTTATGTGAAAAAGCTTGGGAATCTCCAGATAAAAGACTGCAGATTTCCAAAAGGATTCTTATGGCGTATCCTTTTCCATCAACGGATAGGTTACGATGGAAATCCTCCCGTAGGATGGACAAAGCATTAACACGCACAGCTACAGTTGGAAAATCAAATTTTTTACCTTATGTTCCCTCACAGCATAAGAAAGCTCCGCATTATCAAATGCAGTCCTTTCGGTCACAAAGAAACAAGAAAGTGCGAGGTGCGTCCTTTCTTGCCAGAGGTAGGTGCAGAGGAATAAAGCTGCACAACACAGCTAGTTCCCAGGAACAGAAGTCCTCCCCGGCCTCTACAAAATCTACCTCATGACGCTGGGGCTCCGCTGGCAGAGTCCGGCCCATGTGATGTCATGCAGCTGCTCTGACCACGCCTCCTGTTTCTCCGTTGCTGACCCCATTTTGAAACCGTGCCCCCGCACCGCTCCATCTCCGACTTGGAAATGGAGTGTTGTTGACCCCCCTACCCCCCCCCCCTTCACCGATTCACAGGCAGAGGTGATCGCATTATCTGCGGGGTGCCGCAGAAAATGCAGGCGGATGCGTATGCTCTTAGCAGTTTTTGCAGTTGGATTGCGATCCAACCTGAATCAGGCCCCATTACCTATCACAATGCACTGCGGGTAGTACAAAATGGGGTTAATATAGGAGAAAAAACCCCAGAGCTGTGCTCCTTAACTGTCCCTGGTGGCTAGTGGAGCGGCTGCCCAGTAATCAGTGTCCACGCCAGTGCGCACACGGCCCGCCCCCATCAGCGGCCTCGTGATCCCGGAGGGCGGTGTGTGTGTGACTGACCTTAGGAAGAAACCGGAGCCTCCGCTGCAGTGACCCAGCAACCGGGGCACGGGAGTATACTGCGCCACTGGGAGTGATGGAGCTGCAGTAAAGAGGTCTATTAGACCTAGCCTGCTGCAGCCCTTGTAGATTCTTATAAAAAAAGTTCTTCTTTTCTTGCCAAAATTAATAGCTAAGATTAGGCTGCCTGAGGCAGCCCCCTGTTAAGTGGCCTGCTACTGAAGGCACCAACTACAAACTGAGCTCCCTGTTCATGGAAGCGAGGTTATAGAGGAGGGGGCGCTGAGCATCTTGGGAACAGTCAAAAGCTTTGAGCCTGTTGGTGCCTCAGATCAAGATCCTACTCTGGTGTACATATACAATGTGAATCCTTGTGGAGTCCAGTGTACCCCACAGAAGAAATGAATGCGTCACACCCATTGGCAGCAACATTAGAATAGCTGCTGATGGGCACAATTGAGAAAGGAAGGGGGGAAAACATTTGAATCCAGCACATATATGTAATTTGAATATGTAATTTGTACCTTCCTACTTTAAAATGTAATGGATGAACCTCACCCTGTGAGAACTATCTTCATGATCAAGAGATCTCATATGCAAGATAAGTATGTGTTGGGATAGGGCTGTGGAGGGCGGCTGCTCGGGCACACCCCTGTCAAGTTAAGGAGATTCAACTGAGGAAGCACAAGGGAACTCTCATCTGGGAACAACAACTGCAGGGAGAACACATTTTCAGACGAATGTGGGAGGGCAGAAGGCTGCCTAATACTGAAGCACCCCCAAACAACAAACCAAATGCAACAACTACTGCAAGCATTCCTGGGGGAAGGCCTGCAGCAGATGGATTTGCATATAGTGATGTCATCCAAGCAGTGGGCATAGTTGGCTGCAACCCTCGTCTGCATATGAAAAGAGAAAAGGGTCACGCAGGGCATGGCGGCCTTTGTGGGGTTGCGCTTGGATGACCCCTAAATCGCTTTATACACCCCCACCCCCCATCAGTGTGGGCTCATGTTGGCCATGCCCCAGCCCCTGAAGCATTCAAGCTGATTTCTTGCAGCAGGTGGACCCAGAAACAGCTCCAGAGTTGCTCTACAAGACAAGTAAAAGGGTGTGAGCCCTGCAGCACCACCTGTAGTTTGCATACACACATATATAGGACAGCATCTCTTATGTGCCCCAGGGTCAATAAAATAGTATCCTTATCTAGGGTATCCATCCCCTCAGATAAGGTATCCGTCCATGCCGCTACAGCACTACACACCCAGGCCGACGCAATTGCCGGTCTGAGTAAGGTACCTGAATGTGTATAAATGGACTTCAGGGTAATCTCCTGTTTGCGGTCAGCAGACTCTTTGAGGGTAGCCGTATACTGGGACGGGAGGGCTACCTTCTTGGATAAGCGTGTTAATGCTTTGTCCACCCTAGGGGAGGATTCCCATCGTAACCTATCCATTGATGGGAAAGGATACGCCATAAGAATCCTTTTGGAAATCTGCAGTCTTTTATCTGGAGATTCCCAAGCTTTTTCACATAACTCGTTCAGCTCGTGTGACCCCCTCAAAGGTTACCTCAGGCTTTTTCACCTTGTACATATGTACCCTCTTGTCAGGGACAGGGGGTTCCTCTGTGATGTGCAAAACATCTTTTATTGCCATAATCATATATCGAATGGATTTTGCCAATTTTGGCTGTAACTTTGCATCATCGTAATCGACACTGGAGTCAGAATCCGTGTCTGTATCTGTGTCAACAATCTGGGATAGTGGGCGCTTATGAGACCCTGACAGTCCCTGCAACATAGGATCAGGCATGGGTTGAGACCCTGACTGTCCCAAAGCTTCAGCCTTGTCTAATCTTTTGTGCAATGAGTTTACACTAGCATTTAAAAAATTCCACATATCCATCCAATCAGCTGTCGGCGGAGACACCACATTCATTTGCTCCTGCTCCTCTCTAATATAGCCTTCTTCCTCAGACATGTCGACACACGTGTACCGACACACCACACACACAGGGAATGCTTTTTCTGAAGACAGTTTCCCCACAAGGCCCTTTGGAGAGACAGAGAGAGAGTATGCCAGCACACACCCCAGCGCTATATAACCCAGGAATACACAGTAACTTAATGTTTGCCCAGTAGTACTGCAGCATGTAATTTGCGCCAAATTATGTGCCCCCCCCCCTCTTTTCAACTCTCTTGTCTACCGTGGTATAAGCAGGAGAGAGTCCGGGGAGCTTCCTCTCAGCGGTGCTGTGAAGAAAAAATGGCGCTGGTGAGTGCTGAGGGAGAAGCCCCGCACCCTCGGCGGCAGGCTTCTGTCCCGCTTAAACTGTAAAATTGGCGGGGGCTCATACATATATACAGTGCCCCGCTGTATATGTGTTATATTTTTGCCAAAAAGAGGTTTATATTGCTGCCCAGGGTGCCCCCCCCCCCCCTGCGCCCTGCACCCTTACAGTGACCGGAGTGTGTGAGGTGTATGGGAGCAATGGCGCACAGCTGCAGTGCTGTGCGTTACTTCAGTGAAGATCATGAAGTCTTCTGCCGCCTCTGAAGTCTTCTTTTCTTCTCATACTCACCCGGCTTCTATCTTCCGGCTCTGCAAGGGGGACGGAGGCGCGGCTCTGGGACGGACGGCGAGGGTGAGATCCTGCGTACCAATCCCTCTGGAGCTAATGGTGTCCAGTAGCCTAAGAAGCAGGACCTTGCAACTCAGAGAGTAGGGCTGCTTCTCTCCCCTCAGTCCCTCGATGAGGGAGTCTGTTGCCAGCAGTGCTCCCTGAAAATTAAAAACCTAACAAAATACTTTCTGTCAGAAAGCTCAGGAGAGCTCCTGAAAAGCACCCAGTCTCCACTGGGCACAGTATCAAACTGAGGTCTGGAGGAGGGGCATAGAGGGAGGAGCCAGTGCACACCCAGAACTAAAGTCTTTCTTAAAGTACCCATGTCTCCTGCGGAGCCTATCTATCCCCATGGTCCTTACGGAGTCCCCAGCATCCTCTAGGACGTTAGAGAAAATAGGATTTTAATACCTACCGGTAAATCCTTTTCTCTTAGTCCGTAGAGGATGCTGGGCACCCGTCCCAGTGCGTACTGTGTCTGCAGTTATTAAATGGCCCTTAACTCCAGAACATTTATGTGGAGAAAACTTTCCTGACTTGACCATCTTCCTTGGATGTTTTCCCCCTGTGTGACTGCTCCCCAGCCTCTGAGGGTTGCATCCATGGTCCCTAGGATCCAGTCCTGGATCCCGAACCATCGCCCCTCTAGGAGGTGAGAACTGTGCAGCCACCAATGGAGTAAGATTCTGGTCTTGGAAGACAGGATTATCCTCCGGTGCATGTGTAGGTGGGATCCGGACCACTTGTCCAACAGGTCCCACTGGAACACTCTGGCATGGAACCTGCCAAACTGAATGGCCTCGTAGGCCGCAACCATCTTCCCCAGCAACAGAATGCATTGATGGATTAACACTCTTGCTTGTTTCAGAATTTGTTTGACCAGACTCTGGAACTCCATAGCCTTTCCACTGGAAGAAAGCCTCTTCTGTGTCCAGTATGACTCCCAGAAACAACAACCGCGTCATTGGGACCAACTGCGATTTTGGCAAGTTTAGGAGCCAACCATGTTGTTGAAGAACTGTCAGGGAGAGTAGATGTTTTGCACCAACTGGTCCCTGGATCTCGCCTTTATCAGGAGATCATCCAAGTACGGCATAATTGTGACTCCTTGCTTGCGAAGGAGAACCATCATTTCCACCATCACCCTGGTGAAAATCCTCGGAGCCGTGGACAGACCAAACGGCAACGTCTGAAATTGGTAATGACAATCCTGAATTGCAAACCTCAGGTAGCTTGATGCAGTGGCTAAACGGGAACATGTAATTAGGCATCCTTATGTCTACCAAAACCATGAAATCTCCTTCCTCCGGACTGGAGATCCCTACCCTGAGAGATTCCATCTTGAAATTGAATTTCTTTAGGTAGAAATTGAGGGATTTCAGATTTAAGATTGGTCTGACTGAGCCGTCCGGCTTCGGGAGCACGAAGAGGCTTGAATAAAAACCTTCTCCCTGCTGACTAAGGCCGATTTGAACAATCGGTGAGGGGGAACGTCTTGAAACCCCAGTTTGTACCCTTGTGACACTATTTGTAAAACCCACGAGTCCAGGTCCAAATTAATCCAGAACTGACTGATGTGTTTTAGACGTGCCCCCACTGGTGTGGGCTCCTGCAAGAGAGCCCCAGCGTCAAGCAGTGGATTTGGCAGAAGCAGAGGACGATCTCTGCTCCTGCGATCTTGAAGAGGCTACAGACCTCTTCCCTCTTCTCCTTCCTCTACCTGCAAAGAAAGGGGAATCTTAACTTCTTGCATATCTATTGGGACAAAATGACTGCGTTAGACAATGATGCGTCTTCATCCGTTGAGAGGGAACATAGGGCAAGAAGGTTGACTTACCTGCGGGAGCTGCCGAGATCAAATTAACTAGGCCGTTGCCAAACAAGGCTTCACCTTCATAGGGAAGAGACTCCCTTTCTTCTTGGAGTCAGCATCAGCATTCCCTTGGTGAATCCACAATGCCCTCCTATCCGAGACTGCCATGAAATTGGCCCGTGAACTCAAGAGTCCTATATCCCTTGCAGTCGTAAGTATGCTGCAGTGTCCTTGATATGATCCAACGTAAGGAGTATCCCATCTCTCCAAGATATCTATATCGGAAGACAAGGTATTCGACCAATTCTTGAATACTACTACTCACCCATGCGCATGTAATGGCAGGTCTAAGTAATGTACCCGTGGTTACATAACTAGAAATAATGTAGCTTCCTGCATATGATCCGCTGGATTTGTGACAGGGCCCCGTGCAGAACAGGGGGTGACTCCCACTTTATTCTGTCCGCAGCAGGAAATGAATAAACAATCGGAAACCTTTTGGGGATTTGATACCATCTTGTCGAGCTGGATCAGACTTTCTCAAACAGAGATGGAGGAACGTTACATCAGCTTTCATTATATATCTATATATACATACATATAGACCCCTTTGTCAGGAACAGCAGGATCCTCAGTGATGTTAATATGTCCTTAATATCCACAATCATGTACTGAATGCTCCTTGCCAATATTGGATCTAATCAGGAAATATTATGGTCGACATAGGAATCAGTATCCGAGTCAGTATCAGTGTGTAGTAACATTTTTGCGGGCCTGAGGGAAAAGAAGCATAGCCATGAACATCACATCTATTCTCTACGTCTGTGTCTGGGACACAGATTTATCCAACCTCACTCTGATATTATTGAAACTTTCACCCAGTCAGTTATTGGTGGTGCCAACAGGGCCACCATCATATGTCTGCATTCCTAATATAGTTTCCTCTTGGGAAAAACATTCAGCCACCGACATGTTGACACACATGTACCAAGTACCCACAGACACATCGGCTTATGGGGGATAGACCTACAGTAAATCTGTCAGAGGGACAGAGAGGATTTTTCAGCTCACAACCCAGCGCCAAAAGTACACAGTCTGGGAAATAATAAACTCTATAGTGATAGACTTGTAACGCTCTATAGATGTGCTGGTGAGGTGAGGAAGAAGCCCCGCCGCTGTAATGGCACGCTTCTGTCCCGCTCAGAAACAAATAATTAATTACGCTGGCGGGGTAAGGACAGTGCCCAGGCACTAATGTCCACTTTTGCCAGCCTTTTGTGAGGAATTTATGCTGCCCACGGTGCCCCCCCCCCCCACCCACCCACATGCCCTGCACCCTGCAGTGCCTGTGTTTGTGTGGAAGCATGGCGCACAGCATTCCGCTCGCTGCGTGGTACCTCAGAATGCCGTCACTGGAGAAGAAGTCTTCTGTTCTTCTGCTACTCGCCTGTCTTCTGACTTCTGGCTCTGTAAGGGGGTGATGGCAGGCTACGGGAGTGGGCATCTAGGCGTACCCAGCGATCAGCACCCTCAGGAGCTAATGGTGTCCTGTCAGCCAGAAGCAGAGCCATTGAACTCACTAGAAGTTGGTCATACTTCTCTCCCCTAAGTTCCACGGAGCAGGGAGACTGTTGCCAGCAGCCTCCCTGAAAATAAGAAAAACTAACATAAGTCTTTTCAGAGAAACTCAGTAGAGCTCCCCTGTAGTGCATCCAGTCTCACTGGGCACAATTCTAAAACTGGAGTCTGGAGGAGGGGCATAGAGGGAGGAGACAGTTCACACCCTTTGAAAGTCTTAAAGTGCCCATGTCTCCTGCGGATCCCGTCTATACCCCATGGTTCTTAATGTGATCCCAGCATCCTCTAGGACGTATGAGAAAACAAATAACGCACACACGAGGAGGAGAGAACAAAGGAAGCTATAAGGAGGGGAGGGGAGGGGAGGGGAGGGGGAGGGGGAGGTAAGGTAGTAAAGGGATATTGGATAAACTACAACCTTATACATATTCATTAATGTACCAGTAGTTAGAAGTAGAAGAGCTCTAACAGAAACCACAAAGCTTATCTAAAGCCACACCACACTGGATATGCCCAATCTCATTTGATCTTTGAAGCAAAGCAGTATTGGACTTTGTTACTACCAAGCAGTCTCCCATCCATGTATTATCAGATTCTTTAGGTAAACTACCAACACCCTTTTCTTGGTACTGTACATTTAATATTTACACATATTCTTTTATGTACCAGAAGTTAGAAGTAGAAGAGCTCTAACAGAAACCACGAGCTCATCTACAGCCACAGCACACTGGATTTGCCCAATCTCTCCTGATCATGGAAGCTGAGCAGTGTTGGTCCTGGTTTTAGTACTTGGATGGGAGACCACCAGGAAATACCAGGAGCTGTGTGTATTTTTACAATACCAACACCGTTCTCTTGATGCATTCCATTTTGAAACATTGGGGCAGATCTATTAAGCCTGGTGAACTGATAAAGTGCAAGGTGATAAAGTACCAGCCAGTCAGCTCCTAACTGTCATTTTTCAAACCCAGCCTGTGACATGGCAATTAGGAGCTGATTGGCTGGTACTTTATCACCATGCAAATTATCATTTCACCAGGTTTAATAAATCGTCCGCTTATTCATTTATGTACGAGTAGTTAGAAGTAGAAGAACTCTAACAGAAACCACTAAGCTCATCTACAGCCACACCACACTGTATATGCCCAATATCACCTGATCTTAGGCCTGGTTTGTTCTTGGATGTGAGACCACCTGGGAATACCAGGTGCTGTAGGTAGTTTTATACTACCAACACCGTTCTCTTGATGCATTCTATTTTGAAACTTATTCATTGATGTAGAAGTTAGAAACAGCAAAAATCATCTACAGCCGCATCACACTGGATATGTCCAATCCAGTGGCGTAACTAGAAATTTTTCTCCCCCAAGCCAAAAAATTCTTCGGCGCCCCCCCCCCTTCATGCTCCATAATTGGGAGCAAGAAAGGGATAAATATGCGCGCGCCTAAGGTGCGCGCGTCAAAAAAGGGGCGTGGTTTTGTTGGAGTGGGCGTGGTTTCGCATAAAGGGGCGTGGCATTGCAGGAAAAGACTACCTTATACCCCAGTTTTGCAACCTGCACGCCCATACGTTGGCCACCACAGGAAAGAAAAATAATCCTGATTCATGCCCCTTACATTATTTGTCATTTTTCCTCCTTATAGTAATGCCCAGTATACATTATGCCACATACTGCAATGGCCCTTAGACATTATGCCGCACACAATAATGCACGACACAATATGCACACACTGTAATGCCCCCGACACATTATGCCACACACCGTAATGTCTGTGACACATTATGCCACACACCGTAATGCCTGTGACACATTATGACAGGAATCGCAATGCCCGTTATACATTATGCTACACACTGCAATGCCCCTGATACATTATAGCACATACAATGTCTGTGACACATTATGACACACACCGCAATGTCCGTGATACATTATGCCACACACTGCAATGCCCGATACATTATAGCACATACAATGCCTGTGACAAATTATGCCACACACTGCAATGACCTTGAGACATTATACCACAATGCCCGTGATATAGTATACCATACACCGTAATGCCTGTGACACATACCGCAATGCCCTGCCCGTTATACCCTATGCCACACATCGCAATGCCCGTTATGTATTATGCCACACTGCAATGACCCTGAGACATTATACCACATACCACAATCAGGGCCGGTTCAAGGGCGCAGAGCGCCCCGGGCAGGAAAGGGCGTGGCCTAATACAGGGGGCGTGGTGAGTCACGCCCCCTGTACATTGAAAGCGCCGCTTGAATGCTGAGCGGTGCGCGATGACGTCATCGTGCACCGCACAGCAAAAGGTCCTCTCCACGAAGAGAAACTAGACGCTATGCGTCTAGTTCCCTTCGTGGAGAGGACCTTTGCTGTGCGGTGCGCGATGACGTCATCGCGCACCGCTCAGCAGTTACTCTCCACGAAGGGAAACTAGACGCATAGCGTCTAGTTCCCTTCACAGGAGGCGCCGAGGACGGGGACGGCAGCGGGCAGCGGAGGCGGATGGGGGACACAGCGGGCAGCAGTGGCGGATCTTGCCACGGTGCGGCGCCCTCCGGATGGCGCCAGCGCCCTCCGGAAGGCGGCGCCCCGGGCAAAAGTCCTGCTTGCCCGTGGCAAGAACCGCCACTGACCACAATGCCCGTGATATAGTATACCACACACCGTAATGCCTGACACATTATGACACACACCGCAATGTCCGTGATACATTATGCCACACACTGCAATGACCCTGAGACATTATACCACATATCACAATGCCCGCGATATAGTATACCATACACCGTAATGCCTGCGACACATTATGACACACACCGCAATGTCCGTGATACATTATGCCACACACCGTAATGCCCATTACACATTAAGTCCTACAGTAAGGCTTCTAATTACTTTTCAATTACCTGCTCGTTGTCAGGGGTTTCATGCACTGGGTGTCATGCTCGTTGCCAGGGGTTTCATGCTCTTGGTTCCATGCACGGTGCCAGGGGTTTTCATGCTCAGGGTGTCATGCTCGTTGCCAGGGGTTTCATGCACTGGGTGTCATGCTCGTTGCCAGGTGTTTCATGCACTGGGTGTCATGCTCGTTGCCAGATGTTTCATGCACTGGGTGTCATGCTCGTTGCTAGGAGGTAGTCCTTGTTGCTAGGGCTGTGCTCCCAGTGCCACATATGTCCCCAGTGCCAGATATTCCCCCACGGTGCCAGGTACTTACATGCCCCAGTGCCAAATATAGTCGTCGTCCCCATGTGCCAGGTACACATATGCCCCCAGTGCCAGATATTCCCCCCCAGTGCCATATATGCCCCCCGTGCCATATATGCCCCCAGTGCCAGATACCCCCCCCCAGTGCCATATATGCCCCCAGTGCCAGATATTCCCCCCCAGTGCCATATATGCCCCAGTGCCAGATATCCCCCCCAGTGCCAGATATGCCCCCAGTGCCAGATATTCCCCCCAGTGCCAGAAATGCCCCAGTGCCAGATATTCCTCCCTCCCCCCGTGCCATATATGCCCCCAGTGCCAGATATTTACCCCCCCCCCTGCCGTCGCTTTTTGGAGGGACACGGAGGGCACAGCTCGTCTCTCCTGTGTCCCTCCTGCTGCATCATCTCCGGCGGCCGCGGGTCTAATAGGGGGAAGTGCCAGTTCGTGAGCCAATTAGAGCTCACGGACGGCACTTCCTCCTATTAGACCCGCGGCCGCCGGAGATGATGCAGCAGGAGGGACACAGGGAGGCGCGCTGTGTGCCCTCCGTGTCCCTCCAAAAAGCGGCGGAGGGAAGGAGACTGCAGACTGACATGCGGACGCTCGTCCGCATGTCAGTCTGCTGTAAATCAGTGGCGCCCCCGCAGCCCCTCGCCCCCAAGCCACCACGAGGACTGCGGGGGCAGTAGTTACGCCACTGGTCCAATCTCATCTGATGATGGAAGCTAAGCAGTGTTGTGCCTGGTTTGTTTTTGGATTTCAAGTCCTGCCTTCTGGTTTGGCCACGGCACCTCGGATATTCACCAAGGTCATGGCCGTGATGACGACCCTTCACCATCAGAGAATCAGGATCCTGCCAAATCTGGACGACTTGCTGATCCTGGTGAACTCCCAAGAGGTTCTCCACAGTTATCTGGAACTGGCGGTCCAATTCCTAAAAGTCCACGGGTGGCTCATCAACTGAAAAAAGTCCTCGCTGGTCCCTGCTCGGAACATTGTGCACCTAGGGGCACTGCTGGACACACACAGCCAACAATTGTTTCTGTCTCCAGAGAAAGTCCTGAAAATTCAGGACAGTATCGTCCTCTCTCGCCCAAGAGTGTTGATACACACAGCGATGCAAGTACTAGACCTCATGGTGTCGGCTTTCGATATGGTAGAGTACGCTCAATTTCATTACCGCCCTCTGCAGAGGTTAATCCTCTCCAAGTGGGACGGCCTGCCTCATCGGATGATGTCTCAAATGATCTCCTTGACTCCGGAGGTTCGTCTGACACTGAGCTGGTGGCTACAGGACCAACAGTTGAGCAGGGGCCATCCCTTCTAGATCTCCAACTGTGTCCTCCTGACAATGGATGCCAGTCTTTTGGGCTGGGCCATGGTGTTGGAGCAACACTTTCTCCAGGGTCGGTGGACCAGGGAGGAATCTCTCCTCCTGATATACATTCTGGAATTGCAGGCAGTGTTCAATTAATTGACACTGGCCCTGCCTCTAGTACAGAACAGACCTGTTCAAGTACAATCTGACAACGCCACCACGGTAGTGTACACAAATCATCAAGGCGGCACTCGAAACTGCATGGCAAAGCTGGAAGTATCAAAAATCCTCCGTTGGGTAGAAAGTCATCTGACAGCAATATCGGCAGTGTTCATTCCCGGAGTCCTCAACTAGGAAGCGGATTTCCTCAGTCGTCAGGACGTTCACGCTGGAGAGTGGAGAGGCCGCAGCAGAAATGTCTGCACTGGTGTCAGTAGGTGACTGAGGCAGGGATGACTGGGAGATAGTGGGTGACTGAAGCATGTATGAGTGGGAGATAGTGGGTGACTGAGGCCGGGGTGACTGGGAGATAGTGGGTGACAGGGAGATAGTGGGTTACTGAGGGAGGGGTGATAGGAAGGGGTTGGGTAAGTATGGGAAGAAAGTGGGTGACAGGTATAATAAATGACTAAGGCAGGGGTGATAGGGAGATAGTGGATGACTGTGGCAGGGGTGACAGGGACAGTAAGAGACTGAGGCAGGGGTGACAGGGATAGTGGCTGACTGAGGCAGGGGTGACTGGGAGATAGTGGGTGACTGAGGCAGGGTTGACAGGGATAGTGGGTGACTGAAGCAGGGGTGATAGGGTGACAGTGGGTGACTAAAGCAGGGGTGACTGGTATAGTGGGTGACTGAGGCAGGGATCGCAGATATAGTGGTTGACTGAGGCAGCGGTGACTGGGAGATAGTGGGTAACTGAGGCAGGGGTGACAGGGAAAGTGTGTGACTCAGGCAGGGGTGATAGGGAGATAGTGGGCTGCATATCTCTGCCTCACTGCAGCAGCACATTCCTGCTTCAATGACAGCAGCACATCCCTACCTCACTTATAGCAGCACATCCCTGCCTCGCTGACAGCAGCACATCTCTGCCTCGCTGACAGCAGCACATCCCGGCCTCGCTGACAGCAGCACATCCCTGCTTCACTGACAGCAGCACATCCCTGCTTCGCTGACAGCAGCACATCCCTGCCTCGCTGACAGCAGCACATCCCTGCCTCGCTGACAGCAGCACATCCCTGCTTCACTGACAGCAGCACATCCCTGCTTCGCTGACAGCAGCACATCCCTGCCTCGCTGACAGCAGCACATCCCTGTCTCGCTGACAGCAGCACAGCACTGCTTCGCTGACAGCAGCACATCACTGCTTCACTACCAGCAGCACATCCCTGCCTCACTGGCAGCAGCACATCCCTGCCTTACTGACAGCTGTATATAGGGCCTAATTCAGACCTGATCCCTGCTGTGCATATTCACACAACAGGAGATCAGGTCTGAAGTGCGTGTGTGCTGGTGCCGCAGTGCACCGGCACATGCCAGAGATGCGATCAGCATCTCTGCCCAGTGAGCGCCTCTGCCTGATTGACAGGCAGAGGCGGTCACTGGGCAGGAGGAGTCGGGCCAGCGGCGTTGTGCCGCCATTTTGGGGGCACAGTCAGGACAACGCAGACATGACCGGACCGTATGGGGGCGGGCCGTGACGGCTGCGTGACATTTATGGCATTTATGTGCAGTCTAGTTTGCACAGTTGATAGAGTGTTGATCTTGCACTATCAATGTAAGCCTCACATAGGTTTGATACACATGTAAGTTTGTTTTTATTTTACTACATTGTGGTTTGTGGCTCTATACCATGTAATGCATGTCTTTTAACAGTAGTCAAGTCTTCCAATGTGCTTGTTAGTGAAACCCAATAGATAGCTTTATTTTATTTTGTTTCTTCAAATATTGAATGCATATGTCTTATAACTTTTTTTTTTCAATATACAGGTTGAGTATCTGTATATACATTTTTATTATAAGATTTTCAATGACACAAGTACATCCAAGTTGCAGATTATGGATTGTGAAGGACAAATCAACCATATAAACAATTTAAGCAATTTAAATTGCATGCAGGTAGTAGAATATCAAACTCCTTGGATGAGAGTTGGTCGTAATAAACTAGGATAGAAAAGAATAAAGTAGAAAATAAGATTTTAAACCTACCGGTAAATCTTTTTCTCGTAGTCCGTAGAGGATGCTGGGGACTCCGTAAGGACCATGGGGATAGACGGGCTCCACAGGAGACATGGGCACTTTAAGAAAGACTTTAGTTCTGGGTGTGCACTGGCTCCTCCCTCTATGCCACAGTTAGAGAAACTGTGCCCAGAGGAGACGGACAGTATGAGGAAAGGATTTTGTTAATCCAGGGCAAGATTCATACCAGCCACACCAATCACACCGTATAACTTGTGATAAACTACCCAGTTATCAGTATGAAAAAACAACATAGCATCAGTGCAGGACCGATGCAACTATAACATAACCCTTATTGAAGCAATAACTATATACAAGTATTGCAGAAGTAGTCCGCACTTGGGACGGGCGCCCAGCATCCTCTACGGACTACGAGAAAAAGATTTACCAGTAGGTTTAAAATCTTATTTTCTCTAACGTCCTAGAGGATGCTGGGGACTCCGTAAGGACCATGGGGATTATACCAATGCTCCAAAACGGGCGGGAGAGTGCGGATGACCCTGCAGCACCGATTGAGCAAACATGAGTTCCTCCTCAGCCAGGGTATCAAACTTATAGTATTTTGCAAAGGTGTGTGAACCCGACCAAGTAGCAGCTTGACACAGCTGTAGTGCCGAGACCCCTCGGGCAGCTGCCCAAGAAGAGCCCGCTTTCCTCGTGGAATGGGCCTTGACCGATTTCAGTAACTGCAATCCAGCCATAGAATGCGCTTGCTGAATCGTGTTACAAATCCGGCGAGCAATAGCCTGCTTTGAAGCAGGGGCACCAATCTTGTTGGTTGCATACAGGACAAACAGCGCTTCAGTTTTCCTGACTCTAGCCGTCCTGGCCACGTAAATTTTCAAAGCCCTAACCACATCAAGTAACTCGGAATCCTCCAAGTCACGCGTAGCCACAGGCACCACAATAGGTTGGTTCATATGAAAAGATGAGACCACTTTTGGTAGGAATTGAGGACGGGTCTGCAATTCCGCTCTATCCACATGGAATACCAAATATGGGCTTTTATGTGACAAAGCCGCTAATTCCGACACTCGCCTAGCCGAAGCCAAGGCTAATAACATGACCACCTTCCATGTGAGATATTTTAACTCCACTGTTTTAAGTGGTTCAAACCAGTGTAATTTTAGAAAACTTAACACCACGTTAAGGTCCCAAGGTGCCACCGGAGGCACAAAAGGAGGCTGAATATGCAGCACTCCTTTTACAAAAGTCTTAACTTCTGGAAGAGAAGCCAATTCTTTTTGAAAGAAAATGGATAAGGCCGAAATCTGGACCTTAATAGAGCCTAATTTTAGGCCCAAATTCACTCCAGTTTGTAGGAAGTGAAGGAAACGGCCCAGATGGAATTCTTCCGTAGGAGCATTCCTGGCCTCACACCAAGAAACATAATTTCGCCATATACGGTGTAATGTTTTAACGTTACATCCTTCCTAGCCTTTATCAGCGTAGGGATGACCTCAACCGGAATGCTAGGATCCGGCATTCAACCGCCATGCCGTCAAACGCAGCCGCGGTAAGTCTTGGAACAGACAGGGCCCCTGATGCAACAGGTCCTGTCTTAGAGGGAGAGGCCACAGATCTTCTGTGAGCATTTCCTGCAGATCCGGATACCAGGTCCTCCGTGGCCAATCTGGAACAATGAGGATTGTTCTCACTCCTCTTTGTCTTATTATCCTCAACACCTTGGGTATGAGAGGAAGAGGAGGAAATACATAGACCGACTGGAACACCCACGGTGTCACTAGGGCGTCTACAGCTACTGCCTGAGGGTCTCTTGACCTTGCGCAATACCTCTGTAGCTTTTTGCTGAGCCGGGACGGCATCATGTCTATCTGTGGCAGTTCCCACCGACTTGTAATCTGTGCAAAGACTTCCTGATGAAGTCCCCACTCTCCCGGATGTAGGTCGTGTCTGCTGAGGATGTCTGCTTCCCAGTTGTCCACTCCCGGAATGAACACTGCTGACAGTGCGCTTGCGTGATTCTCCACCCAGCGAAGAATTCTGGTGGCTTGTGCCATCGCCACTCTGCTTCTTGTGCCGCCTTGGCGGTTTACATGAGCCACTGCGGTGACGTTGTCTGACTGGATCAGAACCGGTTGGTCGCAAAGTAAGGTCTCCGCTTGACGTAGGGCATTGTATATGGCCCTTAGTTCCAGGATGTTGATGTGAAGACAAGTCTCTTGACTTGACCA
This sequence comes from Pseudophryne corroboree, assembly GCF_028390025.1. Taxonomy (NCBI): domain Eukaryota; kingdom Metazoa; phylum Chordata; class Amphibia; order Anura; family Myobatrachidae; genus Pseudophryne; species Pseudophryne corroboree. The sequence continues at coordinate 335,430 of NW_026970215.1, read as the reverse complement.
AAGACCTTGGAAATTTCTTCCCTGTGTGACTGCTCCCCAAACTTGGAGGCTTGCGTCTGTGGTCACCAGGATCCAGCCCTGAATGCTGAATCTGCGTCCCTCGAGAAGGTGAGCACTCTGCAGCCACCACAAGAGTGATACCCTGACCCTGGGGGACAGGGTGATCAACCAATGCATCTGTAAATGTGACCCGGACCACTTGTCCAGTAGGTCCCATTGGAAAGTCCTCGCATGGAACCTGCCGAATGGAATGGCCTCGTATGATGCCACCATCTTTCCCAGGACTCGAGTGCAGTGATGCACTGACACCTGTTTTGGTTTCAATAGGTTCCTGACAAGAGTCATGAGTTCCTGGGCCTTTTCTATCAGGAGATAAACCCTCTTCTGGTCTGTGTCCAGAATCATGCCCAAGAAAGACAGACGAGTAGTAGGAATCAACTGCGACTTCGGGATATTGAAAATCCAGCCGTGTTGCTGTAACACTTTCAGTGAAAGTGATACGCTGTTCAGCAACTGCTCTCTTGATCTCGCTTTTATGAGATCGCCCAAGTACGGGATAATTGTGACACCTTGCTTGCACAGGAGCACCATCATTTCCGCCATTACCTTGGTGAAAATTCTCAGGGCCATGGAGAGACCAAACAGCAACGTCTGAAATTGGCAATGACAGTCCTGTACCGCAAATCTGAGTTACGCCTGATGAGGTGGATAAATGGGGACATGAAGGTATGCATCCTGTACACAAATGCGGACAACAGGTGTCAAGCCGTGTGTTGCCTTTGTCAAGCTGTAATAAGTAGGGATAAGGACGTTAACCACCTCGGAACATCCTCCCTTATACGTCACCTGCAGCGCATTCATCATAAGTCAGTGACAAGTTCAAAAACTTTGGATGACAGCGGAAGTAGTCCACTAACCACTAAATCCCTTCCTCTTGTAACCAAGCTCCTGCAAACCACACCACCTACTCCCTCAGTGTCAATTTCCTCCTTAGACAGGAGAGCCAATAGTCCTGCAGGCCATGTCACTGGCAAGTCTGACGAGTCCTCTCCTGCCTGGGATTCCTCCGATGCATCCTTGAGTGTAACGCCTACTGCTGCTGGCGCTGCTGTTGTTGCTGCTGGGAGTCGATCGTCATCCCAGAGGGGAAGTCGGAAGACCACTTGTACTTCTTCCAGTAAGCAATTGACTGTCCAACAGTCCTTTGCGAGGAAGATGAAATATCACAGCAGTCATCCTGCTGCAAAGCGGATAACTCAGGTCTGGGTGGTGAGAAACGTGGTTCCGGTATCCATCGTTAATTTAGAGGCAACTAGAGACTTGATTGAGGTACTTTGTCCCCGGTACCAAATACCCTCTAGGTTCCATTTCTCTAGGCAGGCGATACCGAAAATGTACACAGACCTCAGAAAAAGAGTCACCAGTGTCCTAAAAAATGCAGTTGTACCCAATGTCCACTTGTCTGTGGTTAAGTGGAGCAGGGCAGACTCAGGACTATATGACTGTGACAGCCCACTGGGTAGATGTATTGCCTCCCGCAGCAAGAACAGCAGCGGCGGCACCAGTAGCAGCATCTCGCAATTGCCAACTCGTTCCTAGGCAGGCTACGCTTTGTATCACCGCTTTCCATAAGAGGCACACAGCTGACAACCTCTTACGGAAACTGAGGAACATCATCGCAGAATGGCTTACCCCAATTGAACTCTCCTGGGGATTTGTGACATCGGACAACGCCACCAATATTGTGCGTGCATTACATCTGGGCAAATTCCAGCACGTCCCATGTTTTGCACATACATTGAACTTGGTGGTGCAGAATTATTTAAAAAACGACAGGGGCGTGCAAGAGATGTTGTCGGTGGCCCGAAGAATTGCGGGCCACTTTCTGCCTTCAGCCACCGCATGCCGAAGACTGGAGCACCACCAAACATTCCTGAACCTGCCCTGCCATCATCTGAAGCAAGAGGTGGTAACGAGGTGGAATTCAACCCTCTATATGCTTCAGAGGATGGAGGAGCAGCAAAAGGCCATTCAAGCCTATACATCTGCCCACGATATAGGCAAAGGAGGGGGAATGCACCTGACTCAAGCGCAGTGGAGAATGATTTCAACGTTGTGCAAGGTTCTGCAACCCTTTGAACTTTCCACACGTGAAGTCAGTTCAGACACTGCCAGCCTGAGTCAGGTCATTCCCCTCATCATGCTTTTGCAGAAGAAGCTGGAGACATTGAAGGAGGAGCTAAAACAGAGTGATTCAACTAGGCATGTGGGACTTGTGGATGGAGCCCTTAATTTGCTTAACCAGGATTCAATCTGTTGAAATCAGAGCACTACATTTTGGCCGCCGTGCTCGATCCTAGATTTAAAACCTACATTGTATCTCTCTTTCCGGCAGACACAAGTCTGCAGAGGTTCAAAGACCTGCTGGTGAGAAAATTGTCAAGTCAAGCGGAACGTGACCCGTCAACAGCTCCTCCTTCACATTCTCCCGCAACTGGGGGTGCGAGGAAAAGGCTAAGAATTCCGAGCCCACCCGCTGGCGGTGATGCAGGGCAGTCTGGAGTGAGTGCTGACATCTGGTCCAGACTGAAGGACCTGGCAACGATTACTGACATGTCGTCTACTGTCACTGCATATGATTCTGTCACCTTTGAAAGAATGGTGGAGAAAAAGAGGCAATTTGGAGGCCCTTGCACAAACTGGCTTTATTCTACCTAAGTTGCCCTCCCTCCAGTGTGTACTCCGAAAGAGTGTTTAGTGCGGCCGCTCACCTTGTCAGCAATCGGCGTACGAGGTTACTTCCAGAAAATGTGGAGAAGATGATGATCATCAAAATTAATTATAATCAATTCCTCCGTGGAGACATTCACCAGCAATTGCCTCCAGAAAGTACACAGGGATCTGAGATGGTGGATTCCAGTGGGGACGAATTAATAATCTGTGAGGAGGGGGATGTACACAGTGAAAGGGGTGAGGAATCGGAGGATGATGAGGTGGACATCTTGCCTCTGTAGAGCCAGTTTGTGCAAGGAGAGATTGATTGATTCTTTTTTGGTGGGGGCCCAAACCAACCAGTCATTTCAGTCAGTCGTGTGGCAGACCCTGTCGCTGAAATGATGGGTTCGTCAATGTTTTTCTTTTCAATCTAAACCCCTGCAGTTTTCTGTAAGCATCTGCTTCGCTATGATGATCAACAAGTCACAAGGGAAAACACTCAGGGCTGGAGGCGTAGATCTTAGGACCAGCTGCTACAAGCATGGCAGAGGTGTCACTATCACTGGTGACACCCAGAGAGGCGGCGAGGGAGATTGTAATGCAGTGCGCGCAGATAAGCAGCGCAATGGTAAAAAGGAGGCATGGTCTCATAGGTAGGGGCGTGGCCTGAATCACCATTTTGTTGCTGCGGGTATCCCGGGGGTTGGGGGCTGTACCCGGGGACTAGTGTGTGAGTGGTGCTGGCTCCTGCACAGTGACAGAAACTGGGTGTTGCACGTAATGTCACAGTGAAACACCCATATTCTGTCACTGAAGAAGAGCCGGCACTTTGGTGTCACCCCACTTGGCGGGTGACACTCGGGTGTGTGCCGCAACCCCGTTGTGATGCCACTGACCCATGGGAAGCTTTACGTGGCTTACCCATGTGTTAGTAGCCCCAAGCATCTTTTGTGTTAGTCCCTGAAGAAAAACTTCAAATATTGTTTACAATTTTGTAATCAATGGCCTAATTCAGTAAGGATTGCAAATTCTGCTAAGTAACAGAATTTGCAATCATTTGGTTCGCATGCTGGGGCCACCCATCACAGGGCATGGCCACCCAGCATGCCGCCTCCCTTCTTGACCACGCTGAAATTGCAGTCTCAGTGCAGTTCAGCGTGATCATAAAAAATGGGTTAGCCTCCTGTTGGTGCAGACTGTACGTGTGCGCAGGAAGCCGCCACCATTTTTGTGATCGCAACGGCTGCATGTGATGTCATGCAGCCGCTCTGACCACGCCTCCTGTTTCTCCGTTGAAGCCCTGCCCCCGCACCGCTTCATCTCCGACTTTGAAATGGAGTGTTGCTGACCCCCCCCCGCACCGATTGACAGTCACAGAAAATGCAGGCGCATGCGTATGCTCTTAGCAATTTTTGCAGTTGGATTGCTTATTGTGATTGCAATCCAACCTGAATCAGGCTCTATTACCTATCACAATGCACTGCAGGTAGTACAAAATGGGGTTAATATAGGAGAAAACCCCCCAGAGCTGTGCTTTGTGGACACTTTTCAGAGAACAAATTTGTTAGCATGGAAATGGAGTGTTGTTGACCCCCCTCCCCCCCCCCCTTCACCGATTCACAGGCAGAGGTGATCGCATTATCTGCGGGGTGCCGCAGAAAATGCAGGCGGATGCGTATGCTCTTAGCAGTTTTTGCAGTTTGATTGCGATCCAACCTGAATCAGGCCCCATTACCTATCACAATGCACTGCGGGTAGTACAAAATGGGGTTAATATAGGAGAAAAAACCCCAGAGCTGTGCTCCTTAACTGTCCCTGGTGGCTAGTGGAGCGGCTGCCCAGTAATCAGTGTCCACGCCAGTGCGCACACGGCCCGCCCCCTACAGCCATGCTGGATCACGGTATAGTGTGGGCACAGAAGCCCCTTACCTCCCTTTCATCAGCGGCCTCGTGATCCCGGAGGGCGGTGTGTGTGTGACTGACCTTAGGAAGAAACCGGAGCCTCCGCTGCAGTGACCCAGCAACCAGGGCACGGGAGTATACTGCGCCGCTGGGAGTGACGGAGCTGCAGTAAAGATGTCTATTAGACCTAGCCTGCTGCAGCCCTTGTACATTCTTATAAAAAAAGTTCTTCTTTTCTTGTCAAAATTAATAGCTAAGTATAGGCTGCCTGAGGCAGCCCCCTGTTAAGTGTCCTGCTACTGAAGGCACCAACTACAAACTGAGCTCCCTGTTCATGGAAGCGAGGTTATAGAGCAGGGGGCGCTGAGCATCTTGGGAACAGTCAAAAGCTTTGAGCCTGTTGGTGCCTCAGATCAAGATCCTACTCTACACCACAATGTGAATCCTTGTGGAGTCCAGTGTACCCCACAGAAGAAATGAATGTGTCACACCCATTGGCAGCAACATTAGAATAGCTGCTGATGGGCACAATTGAGAAAGGAAGGGGGGAAAACATTTGAATCCAGCACATATATGTAATTTGAATATGTAATTTGTACCTTCCTACTTTAAAATGTAATGGATGAACCTCACCCTGTGAGAACTATCTTCATGATCAAGAGATCTCATATGCAAGATAAGTATGTGTTGGCAGAGGCGCTCACTGGGCAGAGATGCTGATCGCATCTCTGGCATGTGCAGGTGCACTGCGGCACCAGCACACACACACACACTTCAGACCTGATCTCCTGTTGTGTGAATATGCACAGCAGAGATCAGGTCTGAATACAGCTGTCAGTAAGGCAGGGATCTGCTGCTGCCAGTGAGGCAGGGATGTGCTGCTGTCAGTGAAGCAGTGATCTGCTGCTGCCAGTGAGGCAGGGATCTGCTGCTGCCAGTGAGGCAGGGATGTGCTGCTATAAGTGAGGCAGGTATGTGCTGCTGTCAGTGAAGCAGGGATGTGCTGCTGTCAGCGAGGCAGTGATCTGCTGCCCACTATCTCCCTATCACCCCTGCCTGAGTCACACACTTTCCCTGTCACCCCTGCCCCAGTTACCCACTATCTCCCAGTCACCGCTGCCTCAGTTAACCACTATACCTGCGACCCCTGCCTCAGTCACCCACTATACCAGTCACCCCTGCTTTAGTCACCCACTATCTCTGTCACCCCTGCCTCAGTCAACCACTATCTCCATATCACCCCTGGCCAAGGGGTAGATACGCCCCTGAGGGTCAGGGCCAGCAACAGAAATCTCGGGGCCCAGTACACTGATATCTCGGGGGCGGCTGTAAGAGTGCGGGGTTGTACGGATGTATGAGAGCGGGGTTGTACGGATGTATGAGAGCGGCAGTGTATGGATGTATGAGAGCAACAGTGTACAGTTGTGTGAGAGCGGCAGTGTGCGGATGTATGAGAGTGGCGGTGTACGGATGTATGAGAGCGGCAGTGTATGGATGGCAGCGTCATAGGGAGGGATGTCGGAATGCTGTTATAGGGTTCCTAATACAAAATGCCACGTTGGGCTTGATGGGCAGGTAGTGCGGCAAGCACACCCAAATTGGCATCTGACGTCGCCTGCAGTCCACACTGTTGTGAGGAGTCAGAGTTAATTTTGACTGTGTAGTGTACTCACAGAGGACCTACCGCCCGTCCCCTCCTCGCATCTGAGCAGCAGGTCAGGCTCTTATTTTCTTTTTAATCAGGAGAGGCCGAGTGAACTGTGAGCAGGGGGGCAGAGCTACATGGGACCCAGAGGGGCTGCTGTGCTGTCAGAGAGGGAGAGAAAGAGAGAGATGAAGCTACTGCAGATCCCCAGCTGATTGTGAGGTGCCGGGTTGAAGGGTGATGTGATCACCCTTCTCCCTCGCTGCCGCTGGGGACCGCATCTAGGCTTCCTCCATCGAGGGCATGCGGCGCAGCAGTGGGCAGCGTGTAATGAGTTTGTCTGACTCATTATACTGCTGCCTGTTGTGGACACCTCCGTCCGTACGGACTGGTGTACATGCCCAGCACAGAGGTGACAGTGTTGGTGGAAGTGCTGCCCAGTTCTGACCCTGCAGGCCTCCCTGATCTGACTGCGGCCGCTGCTACTGCTGCGGCCCGAAACCCCTGCCGGTCCCCTCCATAGACTTCTGCCTGTCCAGCGCTGAGGTACTAGGGGTATCCCAGCTGCGGGAAGGGTATGTCTCTGGCTTTCTCTCCGGCAGGGGAAGGTGACAGCGGCGGAGGAAGTGTTGCCCACCTCAGACACTGCAGGCCTCCCCGATCCAGCTGCGGCCACAGCTGATGCTGCCAGAACCCCCTGCTGGTCTCCTTTGTTGACTGCCGCATGGCCAGTGCTGAAGTACTGGGGGTAGGCCAGCTACGGGAAGAGTGTATCTGCCTCGGGCTCTCTCTCTCTGTCAGTGGAAGGAAGGGCTGATTCTCTGGCACAACAGGGAGGGCTAGGCTGCAGGAACACAGCACTGGAAGAAACAGGAGGCCGAACTCATGACCAAAAAGTGAGCAGTGCAGTGATCAGCCCCCTAGTCTTTCCCTCTCTCTGGGTGCAGAGCTGTATTCTACAGAGAGAGCTGGGATGGGAAGAAGGGGAACGGCACCTGACACACACATACACGCGCGGCACCTGACACACACATACACGCGCAACACCTGACACACACACATACACGTGCGGCACCTGACACACACACACGTAGCATCAGATACAATAAAATAAACATGCAGCACCTGACCCACACATACACGCGCAACACCTGACACACACACATACACGTGCGGCACCTGACACACACACACACGTAGCATCAGACACAATAAAATAAACATGCAGCACCTGACCCACACATACACGCGCAACACCTGACACACACACACATACACGTGCGGCACCTGACACACACACGTACCATTATACACAATAAAATAAACATGCAGCACCTGACACATGCATATACACGCAGCACCTGACACATGCATATACACGCAGCACCTGACACATGCATATACACGCAGCACCTGACACATGCATATACACGCAGCACCTGACACATGCATATACACGCAGCACCTGACACATGCATATACACGCACACCATCAGACACACACATACACACGCAGTGCCTTACTCACACACACATAGACACGTGCAGCACCTGAGGTACACACATGTACACGCGCAGCACCTGACGCACACACATGTACACGCGCAGCACCTGACGCACACTCATGTACACACGCAGCACCTGACGCACACTCATGTACACGCGCAGCACCTAATGCACACTCATGTACACGCGCAGCACCTGACGCACACTCATGTACACGCGCATCACCTGACACAGACATACGTATTCATGCACAGCACCAGACATACACTTGTACACACGCGGAGCACCTGATACTCACACACATATACACCCGCAACACCTGACACACACACACACACACACACACACACACGCACGCGGCAGCTGACGCATACACACGCACCATCAGACACACTCATATATACACGCAGCACCTGACACACACATACACACAGGAGCTGACACACACATACACAGGCAGCACCTGACACACACACACATATACACGCGCAGCACCTGACACCACGCACTCACACGTACAAGCAATGCATTTCACGCCTACCTCCAGCCTCAGTTACAGGCTGCTGCCGCCTACCCCCCTCCCTGCATCAGCTGCAAAGGCAGCAAAATATTTTGACCAAAGTCTAAAGGCCCGTACACATTAAACGATGTCGCTCTGTGAGCTACATCGTCTAATGTTTCCCCTCCCGGGCCGGCCGGCGGCCGACTGTACACACTGAGCGATATGACCGCTCATATCGCTCAGTGACGTCACGCCCCCGCCAGCCCTGCATGAAGGTCGTGGACGACAGTCCACATCCTTCCTGCATGCCCTACCGACAGCGAAGATTGTTGCCGACCCGCGGGGCCGCGCATCGTTTGTCGCTGGCTGCATACACACTTAACGATAAAATGAGCGACGTCGCTCATTAAATCGTTAAGTGTGTACGGACCTTAAACAATTTGGTTTGGTTAATAAAATAATTTTGCACAGAACAGTGATGTTATACGAACATTTTCATTAAACATTTAAAAAATCAAATGTTTATTCTTTAAGTGAAATTTTACATTTCTGAATAAAAAAAATAAATTTAAAAAAAGCGATGAAATTCCATAGACAAAAAACCTTACGGTTTCACATGTCCCATTAAGGCTTCTTAGACATGATCGAAATTTCAGAAACCTGTTGTAACTCTTCCACTCAAACTCCAAAAAGCAATGAAATTCCAATCATTAAGGCTGACGCCTTAATGGACGTGTTCCTTGCGCAATACAGATATGGTATGCCATCACAGCCTGTGGGTAAGTGCAGATTCAGCACTCTCACAGAGTGAGATTGCTGTCACTCACACAATGGTGGAGCTGCTAATTCACAGATTTGTGTGCTCATTGGAATACACACATGCAGTCTATGCAACTGAAGGTCTGAGCGGAAGACAAAGCTGCTCAGATGAGGTAAGAGTGTTGTTGATTGGAGGGAGGAGAGCGGTGTGGATGGGGGAACAGAAGTGTGTGGATAGAGGGAACACTAAGCAGCACTAATGGGGGGGACAGAGAAACACAGGGGGTAATTCAGACCGCAGCAGCAGCAGCGATTGAAGTCTGAATTAGTTTGTGAGGTACGCACGTGCAATGGCCGCACTGCGCGTGCGTACCCCAGGAGCCCAGTGAGATGCTATCACCCTGCCTGATTGATAGGCAGAGGTGGTTGCGGGGAAGGAGGGGGGCGTGCAAACAGCGTTAGAATGCCATTGGCAGGGCATGGTCTGCACAACGGAGGCGTTTCCGGACCACTGGGGGGTGGGCTGTGGCGGTTATCCCCCTGCCAAGAGTGCAGGATCCACTAAATTTACCTTCAGGATGTCAGCTACATGAATAGGGTAAGAGTGGTGTGGATAGGGGGTAGATTAAGCAGCAAGTATGGGAAGGGAGACAGAGCGGTGCAGATGGGGGAAATGGTGCAGATGGGTTGAAAACACTGGCATGGATGGGTAGAAAACTGGTGCAGATGGGAGAGAAGACAGTGTGCCATGTACTGGAGGAGGCGGAGTGACGTTGAAGAAGGAAACACTGAGCAGCACAGAGAGAAGGAAACGGTGGTACAGACAATGCACAGGTGGGGAAAGACAGATGGTACAGATAAGTTAGTACAGACTAGCACAGATGGGAGAACACAGCAGTAGGGATTGGGGAAGACCGGGCAGCATGGGGGTGTATAGGGGAAGTAAGTGTAGATGCATAGACCGTAGATGGGGTATTATAGTTTAGCAATTAACCAAGATGTTTGAGGGAGCTAAATGTGTATACTAAGTGAGATGGATGTATGGAGTTAGAAGGATGTTGTAACAAGGTGGCTTTGTTGTGTTGACTGAATGGGATGGTTGTGGGCACTGTGTGGGATGGGAGCACCACAAAACTGCTCAGACCTTCAGTTGCATAGACTGCATGTGTGTATTCCAATGAGCACACAAATCTGTGAATTAGCAGCTCCACCATTGTGTGAGTGACAGCAATCTCACTCTGTGAGAGTGCTGAATCTGCACTTACCCACAGGCTGTGATGGCATACCATATCTGTATTGCGCAAGGAACACGTCCATTAAGGCGTCAGCCTTAATGATCGGAATTTCATTGCTTTTTGGAGTTTGAGTGGAAGAGTTACAACAGGCTTCTGAAATTTCGATCATGTCTAAGAAGCCTTAATGGGACATGTGAAACCGTAAGGTTTTTTGTCTATGGAATATATATATATATATATATATATATATATCACAAACATATATGATTCATACATATATCACACACACATACATGATACATACATGAGAAAGACCTGGGATGGTGATGAGGCCAGGGCCCCCTGCTGATGTTGCGTTGAGGTTCAATCCCACCCAGGGACCTAATTGACCTTGTTATCAGATTTTGGTGATCTTTAAGTAGACAAGTCAAATTTCATACCCCCTGTTATGGTGTAGGGTACCTGGCCTTCTCTGATGTAATCAGAGTTAGATTTGATTCAGTGATTTTATAAAAACATCTAGGAAGCACAATTTAGCAGTGGGTTGCAGAGAAAAAGAAATATGCTGGCAAAAAAATCAAATTGCGTGATTAAACAGCTCTTCATTTTCTGGCTTTATTTTTATGCTAACAAATTTGTTCTCTGAAAAGTGTCCACAAAGCCAAGTCTCTGATTAACACCTTTGTAGGGATGGTTTTTCACCTATTACTAAATTAAACTTGCTTCATTGGAAAGGCAGCAAGATGCATCCTCATTTCAATGTCTACTGAAATAATACAGGTTGACACCAGGAAACATTAACGCCACTGCATCCTTGCTGCTTTCTCATGTGGAAGTCTGTTTAATGTGAAAACAAGGTGATATCTAATTAGCACACAGGTAAGGAATTAAGAAAATCTTTATTTAAGGGTGAAGATGTTTCTCACAAAATCGTTGCCCCAATGCATCATTGAAATTCAAGCTGGAAAGATGATTTTAATATATCACTTGTACATTTTGTATTGCTCTTCTGGTGACAATGTAGTTTGTTTTTGTCAATTACCATTTTAATAATAGGGTAAAGAAAATGAAGTGGATTTTTGAAAGAAAACAATACTGTCAATATACTATTAAAACAAATTAAAATGGTAAAAGTTATTGTACTTTAAGTAAAAATAAAAGAGCCAAAATATCAATCCCAGTTTTGGATTACTTTAATTAACAAAAAAAAAATGCATATAGCAGAGGATAGTTTCAATCTGCCTACCTCTGGGTTATGGGCCTAGCATGCTTCCATTGCAGTACTCTGCTGCACATGTAAGTGCAAGAGATCCTGAAGCACTCACTCATCATGGGAAAGTACCAATGTGTTTCTTCGTTGGTTGATGGAAGAAACATCTTACAAAAACTCTCCAGATTATTGACTTTTTAAAGTTTTTCTAGGAAACGTTTTAGATGAATGCTTATTAGCCTTTGTCAGTATGAACTTTTGCAAAGTGTCTCTGTGGCGCAATCAGTTAGTATGTACGGCTATTAACCAAAAGGTTGGTGGTTCAATCCCACCCAGGGACCTAATTGACCTTGTTATCAGATTTTGGTGATCTTTAAGTAGACAAGTCAAATTTCATACCCCCTGTTATGGTGTAGGGTACCTGGCCTTCTCTGATGTAATCAGAGTTAGATTTGATTCAGTGATTTTATAAAAACATCTAGGAAGCACAATTTAGCAGTGGGTTGCAGAGAAAAAGAAATATGCTGGCAAAAAAATCAAATTGCGTGATTAAACAGCTCTTCATTTTCTGGCTTTATTTTTATGCTAACAAATTTGTTCTCTGAAAAGTGTCCACAAAGCACAGCTCTGGGGGGTTTTCTCCTATATTAACTGCGTGTGTGTCAGGCGCTGCATGTGTGTCAGGCGCTGCGTGTGTGTCAGGCGCTGCGTGTGTGTCAGGCGCTGCGTGTGTGTCAGGCGCTGCGTGTCTGCGTGTGTGTCAGGCGCTGCGTGTCTGCGTGTGTGTCAGGCGCTGCGTGTCTGCGTGTGTGTCAGGCGCTGCGTGTCTGTGTGTCAGGTGCTGCGTGTGTGTGTCAGGTGCTGCGTGTGTGTGTGTCAGATGCTGCGTGTCTGCGTGTGTGTCAGGTGCTGCGTGTGAGTATGTCAGGTGCTGCGTGTGTCAGGAGCATGTGAGTGTCAGGTGCGTGTGTGTGTCAGGCGCTGCGTGTGTCAGGCGCTGCGTGTGTCAGGCGCTGCGTGTGTCAGGCGCGTGTGTGTCAGGCGCTGCCTGTGCGTCAGGCGCTGCGTGTCTGTGTGTGTCAGGCGCTGCGTGTCTGTGTGTGTCAGGCGCTGCGTGTGTGTCAGGCGCTGCCTGTGCGTGTGTGCCAGGCGCTGCCTGTGCGTGTGTGTCAGGCGCCGCGTGTCTGTCAGGCGCCGCGTGTCTGTCAGGCGCCGCGTGTGCGTCAGGCGCCGCGTGTGCGTCAGGCGCCGCGTGTGCGTCAGGCGCCGCGTGTCTATGTGCGTCAGGCACCGCGTGTGAGTGTGTGCGTGTGTGTCAGGTCCGTGTGAGTGTCAGGTGCTGCGTCTGTGTGTGCGTGTGTCAGGTGCTGCGTGTGAGTGTGTGCGCGTGTGTCAGGTCCGTGTGAGTGTCAGGTGCTGTGTGTGTGTGTGTCAGGTGCTGTGTGTGTGCGTGTGTGTCAGGAGCTGTGTGTGTGTGTGTGTCAGGTGCTGTGTGCGTGTGCGTCAGGCGCTGCATATGCGTATGCGTGTCAGGCGTTGCATGTCTGTGTGTCAGGCGCTGCGTGTCTGGGGGGGGTGGCCGGACACACAGCAGAGAGGGGGGGGGGGTGGCTGGACACACAGCAGAGAGGGGAGGGTGACCGGACACACGGCAGGGAGGGGAGGGGGTAGGGGGTGGCCGAACACAGCAGGAAGAGGGGGGAGTTGCCGAACACACAGCAGGGGAGGGGAGGGGATGGTGGCCAGACAAACAGCAGGGGAGGGGAGGGGGGGGGAGGGTAGGCCGGACACACAGCAGGTGAGGGGGGGGGTGGCTGGACACACAGCAGGGAGGGGGGGTAGGCAGGACACACAGCAGGGGAGGGGAGGGTGGCCGGACAAAAAGCAGGGAGGGGGGGGTAGGCCGGACACACAGCAGGGGAGGGGGGGTGGCTGGACACACAGCAGGTGAGGGGGGGGCTGGACACACAGCAGGTGAGGGGGGGGGGGCTGGACACGCAGCAGGTGAGGGGGGGGGGGCTGGACACGCAGCAGGGGAGGGGGGGGTAGGCCGGACACACAGCAGGGGAGGGGAGGGTGGCCGGACACACAGCATGGGAGGGGAGGGTGGCCGGACACACAGCAGGGGAGGGGAGGGTGGCCGGACACACAGCAGGGAAGGGGAGGGTGGCCGGACACACAGCAGGGAAGGGGAGGGTGGCCGGACAAACAGCAGGGAGGGGGGGGTAGGCCGGACACACAGCAGGGGAGGAGGGGGGGGCTGGACACACAGCAGGTGAGGGGGGGGGGCTGGACACACAGCAGGTGAGGGGGGGGTAGGCCGGTCACACAGCAGGGAGGGGGGGGGGTAGGCCGCCGGACACACAGCAGGGGAGGGGAGGGTGGCCGGACAAACAGCAGGGAAGGGGGGGTAGGCCGGACACACAGCAGGTGAGGGGGGGGGTGGCTGGACACACAGCAGGTGAGGGGGGGGGTCTGGACACACAGCAGGGAGGGGGGGGTAGGCCGGACAAACAGCAGGGAGGGGGGGGGGGTAGGCCGGACACACAGCAGGGAGGGGGGGGGGGCTGGACACACAGCAGGGGGGGGTAGGCCAGACACACAGCAGGTGAGGGGGGGGTGGCTGGACACACAGCAGGGAGGGGGGGGGGTAGGCCGGACACACAGCAGGTGAGGGGGGGGGGGGCTGGACACACAGCAGGTGAGGGGGGGGGGGCTGGACACACAGCAGGTGAGGGGGGGGGTAGGCCGGACACACAGCAGGTGAGGGGGGGGGTGGCTGGACACACAGCAGGGAGGGAAGGGGGTAGCCTTATTATAATAACCGTGTGGGGGAGGAGTCTGCGGCGGTGGGTGAATGAGATGTGGGGGCAGGCTGCTAAGGGTGCAGGGGAGGAGGGGAAGGGAGCCGGATGGATCTGAATGTGAGCCGCACGTAAGGGACCATACTGATCCTCCCCACCTCAGCCCGCTGGTGCTGCTGCTGCTGCTGCCTGACTTCTTCCGTGCAGCACAGCTGTCTTCTCCGGCTGCCGCTGCCGCTCCCGCACCCGCTTCAGGTGTGGGGGTAAAACACCGCTCAGTAGGCAAGCGCTGTCAGTCAGGAGTCAGCGCTGCACCGGATGTCTCTTCTGGATGTCCTCTGACTTTCTCCTGCGGCGCAACTCCAGCTATTCCTCCCGCTGCGGCTCCCACTTCGGGTAAGGGGACCATATTGCTCAGTAGTGAGCACTTTCGGTAAGCCTGCGGCTGCTATGCCGCTACCCCTCTCCTCCACAGTCCTAATGGGTCGCTGCAGTCTGTAAGGGACCGCAGGTGCACACACCCAGGAACCGCTGGCTCTCCTCCCGCCGCCAGCAGCTACTTTTATAACCTCAGCCTGCACGAGACCCCTTCCCTCACTCACTCTCGCTCTCCTGGCGGCCACTGCGCAGCCGCAACAAATTGAAAAGCCTTATCTCTATAATGGGGCATATTTCTCTTAATTAAAAAAACCCTATAACTTTCTGAAAAACCACAACCCCAAAAGGCACTACACTGGGGCATACTCTATCTAGTAAAACAAACCCCAAGTCTTAATTCGTCCTCTATCCGGAGTTATGCCTTCCCAAAAAATATCTAATTCACTCTATAGGAAAACGGTGTCAAAAAGCCACAAAGGAAGTCACAGAAAAAAACTGACAGTTGGAACTTTAGGTTACTCCCAATTCCTCATTTTTTATTATTTTGCCCTGAAATTTGGCATACAGCACCGGGTGACGATTCTACACGCCCATGCCAAATTTCAGCTCAGTACGTCCAATCAGTTTTGAGGTGTAGCCCCTCAAACACCATGCCCCCATCTCAGAAGTTCCCTATGGGAGAATTCCGTTTGTTCGATTCAGCCTTAATATAAGGGCACGACCGTGCCCTTATAATATCTATCTATCTATCTATCTATCTATCTATCTATCGTATGTGTGTGTATATATACATCTATACATACATGCGCTAACACCTGGACATACACTGATGTACCCACACCTAATATCCATACATACACGCCCTGACACCTGGACATACACCAACATTCCCACACCTGCATCTATACATAAACATGCTGACACCTGGACATACACCAACGTACAAGCACCTGCATCTATATATACACGCGCTGACAAATGGACATACACCGACGTACCCACACTTGCATCTATACATACATGCACTGACATCTGGACATACAAGCACCTGCATCTATACATACACGCGCTGACACCTGAACCTACACTGACCTTCCCACACCTGCATCTATACATACACATTCTGACACCTGGACATACACAGACGTACCCACACCTGCATCTATACATACACGCGTTGACACCTGGACGTACACTGACGTACACACACCTACATCTATATATGCATGGATGCAAATGTGGGTACGTCTGTATACGTCCAGGTGTTAGCATGTGTATGTATAGATGTTAGGTGTGGGTACATCAGTGTATGTCCAGGTGTCAGCACATGTATGTATAGATTCACATGTGGGTAAGCCGGTGTACGTCCACGTGTCAGCATGTGTAGGTATAGATGCAGGTGTGGGTACGTTGGTGTACGTTTAGGGGTCAGCGTGTTAATGTATAGATGTTGGTGTGTGTATGTCAGTGTACGTACAGATATAGGTGTGTGTGTGTATGTATGTATGTATGTATGTATGTATGTATGTATATGTATAGAGGAAGGTGTGATACATACATATAACACATACATGATAGATACATACATATATCACACACACGATAGATAGATAGATAGATAGATAGATAGATAGATAGATAGATAGATAGATAGATAGATAGATAGATAGAACACATACATACAAGATAGATACATACATACATACATACATACATGATAGATACATATATATACACACACATACGATAGATAGATAGATAGATAGATAGATAGATAGATAGATAGATAGATAGATAGATAGATAGATAGATAGATAGATAGATAGATAGATATATCACAAACATATATGATTCATACATATATCACACACACATACATGATACATACATGAGAAAGATGAGGCCAGGGCCCCCTGCTGATGTTGCGTTGAGGAAGGCAGTGTTCCAGGGCGGATGCCAGTCGGGGAGAGCGCCGCGCAGCCCGGGAAAAATACTGCTGAGGAGCTACATCTGGAAGAGCCCCTGGGAGGGAGAGTGCCACATGCCCCATCCTGCGCGGCAGACTCTGCAGGCCTGCACATGGGAAGGGAGGTCTCTGGCCACACGTACTCACCCTTCTGCTGAAGCCCTCTCCAGCGGGGAGCGGGGCCAGGATGAACCTCAACCTGTGAGAACTATCTTCATGATCAAGAGATCTCATATGCAAGATAAGTATGTGTTGGGATAGGGCTGGGGAGGGTGGCTGCTCGGGCACACCCCCGTCAAGTTAAGGAGATTTAACTGAGGAAGCACAAGGGAACTCTCGTCTGGGGACAACAACTGCAGGGAGACCACAAGTTAGGACATGTGTCGGACATTAAACCATATGCAACAACTATTGCAAGCATTCCTGGGGGAAGGTCTGCAGCAGACGGATTTGCATACGGTGATGTCATCCAAGCAGTGGGCCAAAGTTGGCTGGAACCCTCATCTGTATATGAAAAGAGAAAAGGGGCATGCAGGGCATGGCGGCCTTTTGCGGCGCTTGGATAACCCCAAGTTTGCATTAAACACCCCCACCCTCCTTCGGTGTGGGGCTCATGTTGGCCATGCCCAAGCCCCTGAAGCATTCAAGCTGATTTCTTGCAGCAGCTGGGCACTGTAACAGCTTCAGAGCTGCTCTACAAGACAAGTAAAAGGGTGTGGGCCCTGCAGCACCACCTGTAGTTTGCATACACACATATATAGGACAGCATCTCTTATATGCCCCAGGGTCAATAAAATAGTATCCTTGTCTAGGCTATCCATCCCCTCAGATAAGGTATTTGTCCATGCCGCTACAGCACTACACACCCAGGCCGACGCAATTGCCGGTCTGAGTAAGGTACCTGAATGTGTATAAATGGACTTCAGGGTAATCTCCTGTTTGCGGTCAGCACACTCTTTGAGGGTAGCCGTATCCTGGGACGGGAGGGCTACCTTCTTGGATAAGCGTGTTAATGCTTTGTCCACCCTAGGGGAGGATTCCCATCGTAACCTATCCGTTGATGGGAAAGGATACGCCATAAGAATCCTTTTGGAAATCTGCAGTCTTTTATCTGGAGATTCCCAAGCTTTTTCACATAACTCGTTCAGCTCGTGTGAGGGGGGAAAGGTTACCTCAGGCTTCTTTCCCTTGTACATATGTACCCTCTTGTCAGCGACAGGGGGTTCCTCTGTGATGTGCAAAACATCTTTTATTGCCATAATCATAAATCGAATGGATTTTGCCAATTTTGGCTGTAACTTTGCATCATCGTAATCGACACTGGAGTCAGAATCCGTGTCGGTATCTGTGTCAACAATCTGGGATAGTGGGCGCTTATGAGACCCTGACAGTCCCTGCAACATAGGATCAGGCATGGGTTGAAACCCTGACTGTCCCAAAGCTTCTGCCTTGTCTAATCTTTTGTGCAATGAGTTTACACTAGCATTTAAAACATTCCACATATCCATCCAATCAGCTGTCGGCGGAGACACCACATTCATTTGCTCCCGCTCCTCTCTAATATAGCCTTCTTCCTCAGACATGTCGACACACGTGTACCGACACACTTCACACACAGGGAATGCTTTTTCTGAAGACAGTTTCCCCACAAGGCCCTTTGGAGAGACAGAGAGAGAGTATGCCAGCACACCCCCCAGCGCTATATAACCCAGGAATAAAACAGTAACTTAATGTTTGCCCAGTGGTGCTGCTGTATGTAATTTGCGAATTATGTGCCCCCCCCCCCCCTCTTTTCAACCCTCTTGTCTAACGTGGTATAAGCAGGGTAGAGTCCGGGGAGCTTCCTCTCAGCGGTGCTGTGGAGAAAAAATGGCGCTGGTGAGTGCTGAGGGAGAAGCCCCGCCCCCTCGGAGGCGGGCTTCTGTCCCGCTTAAACTGTAAAATTGGTGGGGGCTTATACATATATAAAGTGCCCAGCTGTATATATGTTATATTTTTGCGAAAGAGGTTTATATTGCTGCCCAGGGCGCCCCCCCTGCGCCCTGCACCCTTACAGTGACCGGAGTATGTGAGGTGTATGGGAGCAAAGGCGCACAGCTGCAGTGCTGTGCGTTACCTCAGTGAAGATCATGAAGTCTTCTGCCGCCTCTGAAGTCTTCTTTTCTTCTCATACTCACCCGGCTTCTATCTTCCGGCTCTGCGAGGGGGACGGCGGCGCGGCTCTGGGACGGACGGCGAGGGTGAGATCCTGCGTACCAATCCCACTGGAGCTAATGGTGTCCAGTAGCCTAAGAAGCAGGACCTTGCAACTCAGAGAGTAGGGCTGCTTCTCTCCCCTCAGTCCCTCGATGAGGGAGTCTGTTGCCAGCAGTGCTCCCTGAAAATTAAAAACCTAACAAAATACTTTCTGTCAGAAAGCTCAGGAGAGCTCCTGAAAAGCACCCAGTCTCCACTGGGTACAGTATCAAACTGAGGTCTGGAGGAGGGGCATAGAGGGAGGAGCCAGTGCACACCCAGAACTAAAGTCTTTCTTAAAGTGCCCATGTCTCCTGCGGAGCCCGTCTATCCCCATGGTCCTTACGGAGTCCCCAGCATCCTCTAGGACGGTAGAGAAAATAGGATTTTAATACCTACCGGTACATCCTTTTCTCTTAGTCCGTAGAGGATGCTGGGCACCCGTCCCAGTGCGTACTGTGTCTGCAGTTATTAAATGGCCCTTAACTCAAGAACATTTATGTGGAGATGAAAACATCCAAGGAAGACTTGACCATCTTCCTTGGATGTTTTCCCCCTGTGTGACTGCTCTCCAGCCTCAGAGGGTTGCATCCGTGGTCCCTAGGATCCCGTCCTGGATCCCGAACCATCGCCCCTCTAGGTGGTGAGAACTGTGCAGCCACCAATGGAGTGAGATTCTGGTCTTGGAAGACAGGATTATCCTCCGGTGCATGTGTAGGTGGGATCCGGACCACTTGTCCAACAGGTCCCACTGGAACACTCTGGCATGGAACCTGCCAAACTGAATGGCCTCGTAGGCCGCAACCATCTTCCCCAGCAACTGAATGCATTGATGGATTAACACTCTTGCTGGTTTCAGAATTTGTTTGACCAGACTCTGGATCTCCAGAGCCTTTCCACTAGAAGAAAACCTCTTCTGTGTCCAGTATCACTCCCAAAAACAACAACCGCGTCATTGGGACCAACTGCGATTTTGGCAAGTTTAGGAGCCAACCATGTTGTTGAAGAACTGTCAGGGAGAGTAGATGTTTTGCACCAACTGGTCCCTGGATCTCGCCTTTATCAGGAGATCATCCAAGTACGGGATAATTGTGACTCCTTGCTTGCGAAGGAGAACCATCATTTCCGCCATCACCCTGGTGAAAATCCTCGGAGCCGTGGACAGACCAAACGGCAACGTCTGAAATTGGTAATGACAATCCTGAATTGCAAACCTCAGGTAGCTTGATTCAGTGGCTAAATGGGAACATATAAGTAGGCATCCTTTATGTCTACCAAAACCATGAAATCTCCTTTATCCCCCGGACTGGAGATCACTACCCTGAGAGATTCCATCTTGAAATTGAATTTCTTTAGGTAGAAATTAAGGGATTTCAGATTTAAGATTGGTCTGACTGAGCCGTCCGGCTTCGGGACCACGAAGAGGCTTGAATAAAAACCTTCTCCCTGCTGACTAAGGCTGATTTGAACAATCGGTGAGGGGGAACGTCTTGAAACCCCAGTTTGTACCCTTGGGACACTATTTGTAAAGCCCACGAGTCCAGGTCCCAATGAATCCAGAACTGACTGAAGAGTTTTAGACGTGCCCCCCACTGGTGCGGGCTCCTGCAAGAGAGCCCTAGCGTCATGCAGTGGATTTGGTAAAAGCAGAGGACGATCTCTGCTCCTGCGATCTTGAAGAGGCTACAGACCTCTTCCCTCTTTTCCTTCCTCTACCTGCAAAGAAAGGGGAATCTTAACTTCTTGCATATCTATTGGGCCGAAATGACTGCGTCAGATAATGATGCGTCTTCATCCGTTGAGAGGGAACATAGGGCAAGAAGGATGACTTACCTGCGGGAGCTGCCGAGATCAAATTAACTAGGCCGTCGCCAAACAAGGCTTCACCTTCATAGGGAAGAGACTCCCTTTCTTCTTGGAGTCAGCATCAGCATTCCCTTGGTGAATCCACAATGCCCTCCTATCCGAGACTGCCATGAAATTGGCCCGTGAGCACTTGTGCCCGGTGTAGGATTTTTAAATATGTGTAGTTTACTGTATGCAAAGGTTTAAAACCTTTTAGGAACTGAGATCTAAGGTGTATTACATGTAGTTTAAAAAAAACAAAAAAGGTTTATTTTATGGCAGTAGTTTCCAAACTGGGGTTCTTGCACTGGTAGCATAGTTTGGTGGTCCAGGACCAATTAAAATTATTTATACTTTATTAAATTGGCAAAACCATTCCCTCACAACATAACTGAACCTGAGGATGACATGCTATAAACACAATTTACTTAATTTTATATTTTTTTCTGAATTTCTCAATAAAAAAAACTTTGGCCTAGGGGTGCCGTGAAACAAATTCTGATACTCTAGGGCAGGGGTGTCAAACCCATGGGCCGCATGCCGCCCCCAATGCATCCTTTTGTGGCCCACAGGCCGGGGTCCGACAGGGGTCCTTTTGTGGCCCGATCACCTTGCTTAGAGCGAGGGCAGGAGAGTGCAGCCAGAGTCTTTGCTTTCTATGTGCGGCACCATCTTCCCGAAGAGATCACCGGGAAGATAGTGCCCCTTCCACTGGCTACAGCACAGGTATACTGGGGTGGGGTAGCAAACTGGGGGCCCC
Organism: Pseudophryne corroboree; assembly: GCF_028390025.1. Classification (NCBI taxonomy): domain Eukaryota; kingdom Metazoa; phylum Chordata; class Amphibia; order Anura; family Myobatrachidae; genus Pseudophryne; species Pseudophryne corroboree. The sequence continues at coordinate 313,968 of NW_026970215.1, read as the reverse complement.
AATGGGCCCCTCCAGCAGTCCCTCTACCAAAACACGTCTTTTGGTGGTTTTGCGGTGTTGTTATAACTACATGGTGACGATACTGTAGCACAGAGATTTTCAACCATTTACAACTCACGTCACACAGAACAAGATTTAAATATTGACATGGCACACTGAAATATAATGGTGATGCATGGTGCAGTATCGTGTCCTAGGATGTCATGTCGCAGCTTCTCCATAGGTAACGCCTGAACAGGCCCGGTGACAGGGGGGACAAAGGGGACACTTGTTCAGGGCTCCAAGTATTGAGAACAGAAATAATGGGGCCACAGTGCCAATATTGCTTTTTAAAGTGTATCCACCAACTGCTCAATTTAAGCAGGAAAACAATTAACAGGCCAACTAAACCCTCCCCCCTCCTTTTACCCCATCACTTTGTCCAGTCCCTGTGGTCCATACTGTATTGCCATTATTATGCATGTTGCTGTGCTGGCCCTTTTCTGAATGTCCCTGCCACCGCCACCGAAGAGCTGGATAGCCCAGTATGAAAACCACCTGCCGGCCTCACTGACGGTCCGAGTCAAAGGCTCCATTTTTTTTTAAAGATCCCTCTGCCAAGTTAAGGGGGGGTTGAGGGGGCCCCAGAGATATCAGTGTACTGGGCCCCGAGATTTCTGTTGCTGGCCCTGACCCTCAGGGGCGTATCTACCCCTTGGCCAGGATGGCACTTGCCAGGGGCACCATCCAGCTGTGCCAACCGTGGCTAAGGGATAGAGTTCTGCAGTCTCGAAAGGGCGCTATGGCAATCAGCGTGGGACTGACCAATTAGACGGTGAGGGAAGGATACTGAAATTGTCCCAACCCTGTTACAGTTTGAAACGCCCCTCAACTGCTGTCCACTGCTTCACTCCTAGCTCTGCCCCTTTGAAATTATTAATCCCTACCCCCCGGTAGGCAGAGTTCTCCAGGCCCATACTCTGGAGTCACCACTGCTGTACATTATGTGCCGGTTGTAGAGGCAGAGCGGGGAACATCAGAGAACGCCACAAATTACACAGTGGGCAAGGAGATGGCTGGAGACAGCTGCACAGCCATGCCTTGCAAGTTCGAGAGAGCTGTTGAATTTCAGCACTTCAAGTCAGAGCCTGCCCCCTGCTGCCCAAGCAGTCCGTGACAGTTAGTGTCGAGGAGGGGGGGATTTGTGCATGTGTGCTATCAGTGTGTGTGTGGGGGGGTGGAGGATGTGTGTGACTGTGAGGGAGCTGTCAGTGTCAGTGGGGAGAGGAGCAGGAGGGAGTTGTCAGTGTGTGGAAGTGATGAGAGTTGTCAGTACTGGGGAAATGTGTGTGTGTGTACTAGATTTAGGAGTGTGTGTTTGTGAGAGGTTTCAGTTGGGGAATTAGAGTTCATACAGTAATTAAATGTTTTCATATTGAGAACTACATCTCCCAGCATATACAGTGTGCTGGGGATGCTAACAAGCTTTATTTAAAAGTTTAAAAAACATTGCTTTTATGACTGCAATGGTTAAAAAGGGAGAGATATAAATCAATTTATCAGTGAATGATCGCAGTTTGAGCTGTTACATTTTACTGAACCACCTATCCCTCCACACTCACTACCTGTCCTCAGGATACATTTACCATCCCGGCAGACGGTATACCGGCGGTCATTTGACCGATGTTGGAATCCTGACACCACTTGGGAGACTGATGCCGGCACACAGACAGCCAACATCCCGAAGGCGAGTATTGGAGGGAGGGTTAGGACCGGAGGAGGGGGTGTTAGGGAAGGCACTAGGAGGTGGGGGGGGGGGTTAGTCCTAGCTGCCACCCCCTGAGGGTTAGCCCTATCCGCCACCCCCCCCAGAGGGTTAGGATTAGGATTAGGTATCATGTGACTGCTGGAATCCCGAGCGCCGGATGCCATACCCAACCCCCTTTACTTTTTCAGGCATTTCTATCTCTCCTCTCTCTATGGTGTTCCGATTGCTCACTTTCCCTTGTGCTTTTCTCTCTCTCTCTCTCTCCTTTGGTTAGAGCATCAGTTTCTGTAGTCCACTTTATCCTTATTTTCTCTAACGTCCTAAGTGGATGCTGGGGACTCCGTAAGGACCATGGGGAATAGCGGCTCCGCAGGAGACTGGGCACATCTAAAGAAAGCTTTAGGACTAGCTGGTGTGCACTGGCTCCTCCCCCTATGACCCTCCTCCAAGCCTCAGTTAGATTTCTGTGCCCGACGAGAAGGGTGCACACTAGGGGCTCTCCTGAGCTTCTTAGTGAAAGTTTTAGTTTAGGTTTGTTATTTTCAGTGAGACCTGCTGGCAACAGGCTCACTGCATCGAGGGACTAAGGGGAGAAGAAGCGAACTCACCTGCGTGCAGAGTGGATTGGGCTTCTTGGCTACTGGACATTAGCTCCAGAGGGACGATCACAGGTCCAGCCTGGATGGGTCCCGGAGCCGCGCCGCCGGCCCCCTTACAGAGCCAGAAGAGCGAAGAGGTCCGGAAAAATCGGCGGCAGAAGACGTTCCTGTCTTCAATAAGGTAGCGCACAGCACTGCAGCTGTGCGCCATTGCTCTCAGCACACTTCATACTCCGGTCACTGAGGGTGCAGGGCGCTGGGGGGGGCGCCCTGAGACGCAATAAAACACGACAGAAATACCTTACATGGCAAAAAATACATCACATATAGCTCCTGGGCTATATGGATGCATTTAACCCCTGCCAAAATATACAAAAAACCGGGAGATAAGGCCGCCGGAAAGGGGACGGAGCCTATCTCCTCAGCACACTGGCACCATTTTCCCTCACAGCTCAGTTGGAGGGAAGCTCCCCTGGCTCTCCCCTGCAGTCACTACACTACAGAAAGGGTTAAAAAAGAGAGGGGGGCACTAATTAGGCGCAGTATTAAAACATACAGCAGCTATAAGGGGAAAAACACTTATATAAGGTTATCCCTGTATATATATAGCGCTCTGGTGTGTGCTGGCATACTCTCCCTCTGTCTCCCCAAAGGGCTAGTGGGGTCCTGTCCTCTATCAGAGCATTCCCTGTGTGTGTGCTGTGTGTCGGTACGTTTGTGTCGACATATATGAGGAGAAAAATGATGTTGAGACGGAGTGTCTGTAACAGTGATGTCACCCCCTAGGGGGTCGACACCTGAGTGGATGTACTGTTGAAAATTACGTGACAGTGTCAGCTCTATATAAAAACAGTGGTTGACATGAGACAGCCGGCTACTCAGCTTGTGCCTGTCCAGACGTCTCATAGGCCGTCAGGGGCTCTAAAGCGGCCGTTACCTCAGATGGCAGATACAGACGCCGACATGGATACTGACTCCTGTGTCGACGGTGAAGAGACAACCGTGATTTCCAGTAGGGCCACACGTTACATGATTGATACAATGGAAAATGTTTTTATACATTTCTGATAATACGAGTACCACCAAAAAGGGGTATTATGTTCGGTGGGGGAAAAACTACCTGTAGTTTTCCTAAATCTGAAAAATAAAATGAGGTGTGTGATGATGCGTGGGTTTCCCCCCGATAACACTTGATAATTTCTTAAAAAGTATTGGCTGCATACCCTTTCCCGCCAGAGGTTAGGGTGCGTTGGGAAACACCCCCTAGGGGGGATAAGGCGCTCACACGCTTGTAAGAACAAGGGCTCTACCCTCTCATGAGATGGCCGCCCTTAAGGATCCTGCTGATAGAAAGCAGGAGGGTATCCAAAAATGTATTTACACACATACTGGTGTTATACTGCGACCAGCTATCGCCTCAGCCTGGAGGTGCAGTGCTGGGTTGGCATGGTCGGATTCCCTGACTGGAAATATTGATATCCTAGATAAGGATAGTATATTATTGCCTATAGAGCATTTAAAAGATGCATTTCTATATATGCATGATGCACAGCGGAATAATTGCCGACTGGCATCAAGTATAAGTGCGTTGTCCAATTCTACCAGTAAAATGGTCAGGTGATGCGGATTCCAAACGGCATTTGGAAGTATTGCCTTTGAAAGGGGACATTTGGGGTCGGTCCTTTAGACCTGGTGGCCACGGCAACAGCTGGGAAATCCACGTTTGTACCCCAGGTCGCCTCTCAAAATAAGACGCCGTATTATCAGGCGCAGTCCTTTGTTGGCAAGCGGACAAAAGGTTCCTCTTTTCTGCTCGTGACAGACGGAGAGGAAAAAGGCTGCAGAGATCAGCCAGTTCCCAGGAACAGAAACCCTTTCCCGCCTCTGCCAAGCCCTCAGTATGACGCTAGGGCTATACAAGCTCAGGCACGGTGGGGGCCCGTTCTCAATGAATTTCAGTGCGCAGTGGGCTCACTCGCAAGTAGACCCCTGGATCCTTCAGGTAATATCTCAGGGGTACATATTGGAATTCGAGACGTCTCCCCCTCGCCGTTTCCAAAAGTTGGCTTTACCGACGTCTCCCTCTGACAGGGAGGCAGTTTTGGAAGCCATTCACAAGCTGTATTCCCAGCAGGTGATAATCAAGGTACCCCTCCTGCAACAGGGAACGGGGTATTATTCCACACTATTGTGGTACCGAAGCCAGACGGCTCGGTGAGACCGATTCTAAATCTAAAATCTTTGAACACTTACATACAGAGGTTCAAATTCAAGATTGAGTCACTCAGAGTAGTGATTGCGAACCTGGAAGAAGGGGACTACATGATGTCTCGGGACATCAAGGATGCTTACCTTCATGTCAAAATTTACCCTTCTCACCAAGGGTACCTCAGGTTATGGTACAGAACTGTCACTATCAGTTCAGACGCTGCCGTAGGGATGGTCCACGGCACCCCGGGTCTTTACCAAGGTAATGGACGAAATGATATCCCTTCGAAGGAAGGGAATTTTAGTTATCCCTTACTTGGACGATTCCCTGATAAGGGTAAGATCCAGGGAACAGTTGGAGGTCGGTGTAGCACTATCTCAGGTAGTGTTGCGGCAGCACGATTGGATTCTCAATATTCCAAAATCGCAGCTGGTTCCGACGACTTGTCTTCTGTTTCCTAGGGATGATCCTGGACACAGTCCAGAAAAAAGGTGTTTCTCCCGGAAGAGAAAGCCAGGGAGTTATCCGAGCTAATCAGGAACCTCCTAAAACCGAACCAAGTCTCAGTGCATCAATGCACAAGGGTTCTGGGAAAAAATGATGGCTTCATACGAAGCAATCCCATTCGTTAGATTCCACGCAAGAACTTTCCAGTGGAACCTACTGGACAAATGGTCCGGGTCGCATTTTCAGATGCATCAGCGGATAACCCTGTCACCAAGGACAAGGGTATCCATCCTGTGGTGGTTGCAGAGTGCTCATCTTCTAGAGGGCCGCAGATTCGGCATTCAGGACTGGGTCCTGGTGACCACGGATGCCAGCCTGCGAGGCTGGGGAGCAGTCACACAGGGAAGGAATATCCAGGGCTTAGGGTCAAGCCGGGATACATCACTTCACATAAATATCCTGAAGCTAAGGGCCATTTTAACACTTAGCAAGACCTCTGCTTCAAGGTCAGCCGGTGTTGATCCAGTCGGACAACATCATGGCAGTCACCCACGTAAACAGACAGGGTGGCACAAGAAGCAGGAGGGCAATGGCAGAAGCTGCAAGGATTCTTCGCTGGGCGGAAAATCATGTGATAGCACTGTCAATAGTATTCATTCCGGGAGTGGACAACTGCTAATAAGCATACATCTAGAACGTTTCCTAGAAAAACATTAAAAAATCAATAATCTGGAGAGTTTTTGTATGTATAGATGCAAGTGTGGGTACGTCGGTGTATGTCCATTTGTCAGCGCGTGTATATATAGATGCAGGTGCTTGTACGTTGGTGTATGTCCCGGTGTCAGCATGTGTATGTATAGATGCAGGTGTGGGAATGTTGGTGTATGTCCAAGTGTCAGGGCGTGTATGTATGGATATTAGGTGTGGGTACATCAGTGTATGTCCAGGTGTTAGCGCATGTATGTATAGATGTATATATACACACACATACGATAGATAGATAGATAGATAGATAGATAGATAGATAGATAGAGAGATAGATAGATAGATAGATAGATAGATAGATAGATAGATAGATAGATAGATAGATACATATTATAAGGGCACGGTCGTGCCCTTATATTAAGGCTGAATCGAACAAACGGAATTCTCCCATAGGGAACTTCTGAGATGGGGGCATGGTGTTTGAGGGGCTACACCTCAAAACTGATTGGACGTACTGAGCTGAAATTTGGCATGGGCGTGTAGAATCGTCACCCGGTGCTGCATGCCAAATTTCAGGGCAAAATAATAAAAAATGAGGAATTGGGAGTAACCTAAAGTTCCAACTGTCAGTTTTTTTCTGTGACTTCCTTTGTGGCTTTTTGACACCGTTTTCCTATAGAGTGAATTAGATATTTTTTGGGAAGGCATAACTCCGGATAGAGGACGAATTAAGACTTGGGGTTTGTTTTACTAGATAGAGTATGCCCCAGTGTAGTGCCTTTTGGGGTTGTGGTTTTTCAGAAAGTTATAGGGTTTTTTTAATTAAGAGAAATATGCCCCATTATAGAGATAGGGCTTTTCAATTTGTTGCGGCTGCGCAGTGGCCGCCAGGAGAGCGAGAGTGAGTGAGGGAAGGGGTCTCGTGCAGGCTGAGGTTATAAAAGTAGCTGCTGGCGGCGGGAGGAGAGCCAGCGGTTCCTGGGTGTGTGCACCTGCGGTCCCTTACAGACTGCAGCGACCCATTAGGACTGTGGAGGAGAGGGGTAGCGGCATAGCAGCCGCAGGCTTACCGAAAGTGCTCACTACTGAGCAATATGGTCCCCTTACCCGAAGTGGGAGCCGCAGCGGGAGGAATAGCTGGAGTTGCGCCGCAGGAGAAAGTCAGAGGACATCCAGAAGAGACATCCGGTGCAGCGCTGACTCCTGACTGACAGCGCTTGCCTACTGAGCGGTGTTTTACCTAGAGATGAGCGCCTGAAATTTTTCGGGTTTTGTGTTTTGGTTTCGGGTTCGGTTCCGCGGCCGTGTTTTGGGTTCGAACGCGTTTTGGCAAATCTCACCAAATTATTTTTGTCGGATTCGGGTGTGTTTTGGATTCGGGTGTTTTTTTCCAAAAACACTAAAAAACAGCTTAAATCATAGAATTTGGGGGTCATTTTGATCCCAAAGTATTATTAACCTCAAAAACCATAATTTACACTCATTTTCAGTCTATTCTGAATACCTCACACCTCACAATATTATTTTTAGTCCTAAAATTTGCACCGAGGTCGCTGTGTGAGTAAGATAAGCGACCCTAGTGGCCGACACAAACACCGGGCCCATCTAGGAGTGGCACTGCAGTGTCACGCAGGATGTCCCTTCCAAAAAACCCTCCCCAAACAGCACATGACGCAAAGAAAAAAAGAGGCGCAATGAGGTAGCTGTGTGAGTAAGATTAGCGACCCTAGTGGCCGACACAAACACCGGGCCCATCTAGGAGTGGCACTGCAGTGTCACGCAGGATGGCCCTTCCAAAAAACCCTCCCCAAACAGCACATGACGCAAAGAAAAAAAGAGGCGCAATGAGGTAGCTGTGTGAGTAAGATTAGCGACCCTAGTGGCCGACACAAACACCGGGCCCATCTAGGAGTGGCACTGCAGTGTCACGCAGGATGGCCCTTCCAAAAAACCCTCCCCAAACAGCACATGACGCAAAGAAAAAAAGAGGCGCAATGAGGTAGCTGACTGTGTGAGTAAGATTAGCGACCCTAGTGGCCGACACAAACACCGGGCCCATCTAGGAGTGGCACTGCAGTGTCACGCAGGATGTCCCTTCCAAAAAACCCTCCCCAATCAGCACATGATGCAAAGAAAAAGAAAAGAAAAAAGAGGTGCAAGATGGAATTGTCCTTGGGCCCTCTCACCCACCCTTATGTTGTATAAACAAAACAGAACATGCACACTTTAACCAACCCATCATTTCAGTGACAGGGTCTGCCACACGACTGTGACTGATATGACGGGTTGGTTTGGACCCCCCCAAAAAAAGAAGCAATTAATCTCTCCTTGCACAAACTGGCTCTACAGAGGCAAGATGTCCACCTCATCTTCACCCTCCGATATATCACCGTGTACATCCCCCTCCTCACAGATTATCAATTCGTCCCCACTGGAATCCACCATCTCAGCTCCCTGTGTACTTTGTGGAGGCAATTGCTGCTGGTCAATGTCTCCGCGGAGGAATTGATTATAATTCATTTTAATGAACATCATCTTCTCCACATTTTCTGGATGTAACCTCGTACGCCGATTGCTGACACGGTGAGCGGCGGCACTAAACACTCTTTCGGAGTACACACTTGTGGGAGGGCAACTTAGGTAGAATAAAGCCAGTTTGTGCAAGGGCCTCCAAATTGCCTCTTTTTCCTGCCAGTATAAGTACGGACTGTGTGACGTGCCTACTTGGATGCGGTCACTCATATAATCCTCCACCATTCTATCAATGTTGAGAGAATCATATGCAGTGACAGTAGACGACATGTCCGTAATCGTTGTCAGGTCCTTCAGTCCGGACCAGATGTCAGCATCAGCAGTCGCTCCAGACTGCCCTGCATCACCGCCAGCGGGTGGGCTCGGAATTCTGAGCCTTTTCCTCGCACCCCCAGTTGCGGGAGAATGTGAAGGAGGAGATGTTGACAGGTCGCGTTCCGCTTGACTTGACAATTTTGTCACCAGCAGGTCTTTCAACCCCAGCAGACCTGTGTCTGCCGGAAAGAGAGATCCAAGGTAGGCTTTAAATCTAGGATCGAGCACGGTGGCCAAAATGTAGTGCTCTGATTTCAACAGATTGACCACCCGTGAATCCTTGTTAAGCGAATTAAGGGCTGCATCCACAAGTCCCACATGCCTAGCGGAATCGCTCCCTTTTAGCTCCTTCTTCAATGCCTCCAGCTTCTTCTGCAAAAGCCTGATGAGGGGAATGACCTGACTCAGGCTGGCAGTGTCTGAACTGACTTCACGTGTGGCAAGTTCAAAGGGCATCAGAACCTTGCACAACGTTGAAATCATTCTCCACTGCACTTGAGACAGGTGCATTCCATCTCCTATATCGTGCTCAATTGTATAGGCTTGAATGGCCTTTTGCTGCTCCTCCAACCTCTGAAGCATATAGAGGGTTGAATTCCACCTCGTTACCACTTCTTGCTTCAGATGATGGCAGGGCAGGTTCAGTAGTTTTTGGTGGTGCTCCAGTCTTCTGTACGTGGTGCCTGTACGCCGAAAGTGTCCCGCAATTTTTCTGGCCACCGACAGCATCTCTTGCACGCCCCTGTCGTTTTTTAAAAAATTCTGCACCACCAAATTCAAGGTATGTGCAAAACATGGGACGTGCTGGAATTTGCCCATATTTAATGCACACACAATATTGCTGGCGTTGTCCGATGCCACAAATCCACAGGAGAGTCCAATTGGGGTAAGCCATTCCGCGATGATCTTCCTCAGTTGCCGTAAGAGGTTTTCAGCTGTGTGCGTATTCTGGAAAGCGGTGATACAAAGCGTAGCCTGCCTAGGAAAGAGTTGGCGTTTGCGAGATGCTGCTACTGGTGCCGCCGCTGCTGTTCTTGCGGCGGGAGTCCATACATCTACCCAGTGGGCTGTCACAGTCATATAGTCCTGACCCTGCCCTGCTCCACTTGTCCACATGTCCGTGGTTAAGTGGACATTGGGTACAACTGCATTTTTTAGGAGACTGGTGAGTCTTTTTCTGACGTCCGTGTACATTCTCGGTATCGCCTGCCTAGAGAAGTGGAACCTAGATGGTATTTGGTAACGGGGGCACACTGCCTCAATAAATTGTCTAGTTCCCTGTGAACTAACGGCGGATACCGGACGCACGTCTAACACCAACATAGTTGTCAAGGACTCAGTTATCCGCTTTGCAGTAGGATGACTGCTGTGATATTTCATCTTCCTCGCAAAGGACTGTTGAACAGTCAATTGCTTACTGGAAGTAGTACAAGTGGGCTTACGACTTCCCCTCTGGGATGACCATCGACTCCCAGCGGCAACAACAGCAGCGCCAGCAGCAGTAGGCGTTACACGCAAGGATGCATCGGAGGAATCCCAGGCAGGAGAGGACTCGTCAGACTTGCCAGTGACATGGCCTGCAGGACTATTGGCATTCCTGGGGAAGGAGGAAATTGACACTGAGGGAGTTGGTGGGGTGGTTTGCGTGAGCTTGGTTACAAGAGGAAGGGATTTACTGGTCAGTGGACTGCTTCCGCTGTCACCCAAAGTTTTTGAACTTGTCACTGACTTATTATGAATGCGCTGCAGGTGACGTATAAGGGAGGATGTTCCGAGGTGGTTAACGTCCTTACCCCTACTTATTACAGCTTGACAAAGGGAACACACGGCTTGACACCTGTTGTCCGCATTTCTGGTGAAATACCTCCACACCGAAGAGCTGATTTTTTTGGTATTTTCACCTGGCATGTCAACGGCCATATTCCTCCCACGGACAACAGGTGTCTCCCCGGGTGCCTGACTTAAACAAACCACCTCACCATCAGAATCCTCCTGGTCAATTTCCTCCCCAGCGCCAGCAACACCCATATCCTCCTCATCCTGGTGTACTTCAACACTGACATCTTCAATCTGACTATCAGGAACTGGACTGCGGGTGCTCCTTCCAGCACTTGCAGGGAGCGTGCAAATGGTGGAAGGCGCATGCTCTTCACGTCCAGTGTTGGGAAGGTCAGGCATCGCAACCGACACAATTGGACTCTCCTTGTGGATTTGGGATTTCAAAGAACGCACAGTTCTTTGCGGTGCTTTTGCCAGCTTGAGTCTTTTCAGTTTTCTAGCGAGAGGCTGAGTGCTTCCATCCTCATGTGAAGCTGAACCACTAGCCATGAACATAGGCCAGGGCCTCAGCCGTTCCTTGCCACTCCGTGTGGTAAATGGCATATTGGCAAGTTTACGCTTCTCCTCCGACAATTTTATTTTAGGTTTTGGAGTCCTTTTTTTACTGATATTTGGTGTTTTGGTTTTGACATGCTCTGTACTATGCCATTGGGCATCGGCCTTGGCAGACGACGTTGCTGGCATTTCATCGTCTCGGCCATGACTAGTGGCAGCAGCTTCAGCACGAGGTGGAAGTGGATCTTGATCTTTCCCTAATTTTGGAACCTCAACATTTTTGTTCTCCATATTTTAATAGGCACAACTAAAAGGCACCTCAGGTAAACAATGGAGATGGATGGATTGGATACTAGTATACAATTATGGACGGGCTGCCGAGTGCCGACACAGAGGTAGCCACAGCCGTGAACTACCGCACTGTACTGTGTCTGCTGCTAATATATAGACTGGTTGATAAAGAGATAGTATACTCGTAACTAGTATGTATGTATAAAGAAAGAAAAAAAACCACGGTTAGGTGGTATATACAATTATGGACGGGCTGCCGAGTGCCGACACAGAGGTAGCCACAGCCGTGAACTACCGCACTGTACTGTGTCTGCTGCTAATATATAGACTGGTTGATAAAGAGATAGTATACTCGTAACTAGTATGTATGTATAAAGAAAGAAAAAAAAACCACGGTTAGGTGGTATATACAATTATGGACGGGCTGCCGAGTGCCGACACAGAGGTAGCCACAGCCGTGAACTACCGCACTGTACTGTGTCTGCTGCTAATATATAGACTGGTTGATAAAGAGATAGTATACTCGTAACTAGTATGTATGTATAAAGAAAGAAAAAAAAACCACGGTTAGGTGGTATATACAATTATGGACGGGCTGCCGAGTGCCGACACAGAGGTAGCCACAGCCGTGAACTACCGCACTGTACTGTGTCTGCTGCTAATATATAGACTGGTTGATAAAGAGATAGTATACTCGTAACTAGTATGTATGTATAAAGAAAGAAAAAAAAACCACGGTTAGGTGGTATATACAATTATGGACGGGCTGCCGAGTGCCGACACAGAGGTAGCCACAGCCGTGAACTACCGCACTGTACTGTGTCTGCTGCTAATATATAGACTGGTTGATAAAGAGATAGTATACTCGTAACTAGTATGTATGTATAAAGAAAGAAAAAAAAACCACGGTTAGGTGGTATATACAATTATGGACGGGCTGCAGAGTGCCGACACAGAGGTAGCCACAGCCGTGAACTACCGCACTGTACTGTGTCTGCTGCTAATATATAGACTGGTTGATAAAGAGATAGTATACTCGTAACTAGTATGTATGTATAAAGAAAGAAAAAAAAACCACGGTTAGGTGGTATATACAATTATGGACGGGCTGCCGAGTGCCGACACAGAGGTAGCCACAGCCGTGAACTACCGCACTGTACTGTGTCTGCTGCTAATATATAGACTGGTTGATAAAGAGATAGTATACTCGTAACTAGTATGTATGTATAAAGAAAGAAAAAAAAACCACGGTTAGGTGGTATATACAATTATGGACGGGCTGCCGAGTGCCGACACAGAGGTAGCCACAGCCGTGAACTACCGCACTGTACTGTGTCTGCTGCTAATATATAGACTGGTTGATAAAGAGATAGTATACTCGTAACTAGTATGTATGTATAAAGAAAGAAAAAAAAACCACGGTTAGGTGGTATATACAATTATGGACGGGCTGCCGAGTGCCGACACAGAGGTAGCCACAGCCGTGAACTACCGCACTGTACTGTGTCTGCTGCTAATATATAGACTGGTTGATAAAGAGATAGTATACTCGTAACTAGTATGTATGTATAAAGAAAGAAAAAAAAACCACGGTTAGGTCACTGGTATATACAATTATGGACGGGCTGCCGAGTGCCGACACAGAGGTAGCCACAGCCGTGAACTACCGCACTGTACTGTGTCTGCTGCTAATATAGACTGGTTGATAAAGAGATAGTATACTACTAATATTATATACTGGTGGTCAGGTCACTGGTCACTAGTCACACTGGCAGTGGCACTCCTGCAGCAAAAGTGTGCACTGTTTAATTTTAATATAATATTATGTACTCCTGGCTCCTGCTATAACCTATAACTGGCACTGCAGTAGTGCTCCCCAGTCTCCCCCACAATTATAAGCTGTGTGAGCTGAGCAGTCAGACAGATATATAATATATATAGATGATGCAGCACACTGGCCTGAGCCTGAGCAGTGCACACAGAAATGGTATGTATGTGACTGAGTCACTGTGTGCTGTGTATCGCTTTTTTCAGGCAGAGAACGGATTATAAATAAAAGTGGTGGTCACTGGTCACTATCAGCAAAACTCTGCACTGTACACTACTGAGTACTCCTAATGCTCCCCAAAATTAGTAAATCAAGTGTCTAAACGGAGAGGACGCCAGCCACGTCCTCTCCCTATCAATCTCAATGCACGTGTGAAAATGGCGGCGACGCGCGGCTCCTTATATAGAATCCGAGTCTCGCGATAGAATCCGAGCCTCGCGAGAATCCGACAGCGTCATGATGACGTTCGGGCGCGCTCGGGTTAACCGAGCAAGGCGGGAAGATCCGAGTCGCTCGGACCCGTGAAAAAAAACATGAAGTTCTGGCGGGTTCGGATTCAGAGAAACCGAACCCGCTCATCTCTAGTTTTACCCCCACACCTGAAGCGGGTGCGGGAGCGGCAGCGGCAGCCGGAGAAGACAGCTGTGCTGCACGGAAGAAGTCAGGCAGCAGCAGCAGCACCAGCGGGCTGAGGTGGGGAGGATCAGTATGGTCCCTTACGTGCGGCTCACATTCAGATCCATCCGGCTCCCTTCCCCTCCTCCCCTGCACCCTTAGCAGCCTGCCCCCACATCTCATTCACCCACCGCCGCAGACTCCTCCCCCACACGGTTATTATAATAAGGCTACCCCCTTCCCTCCCTGCTGTGTGTCCAGCCACCCCCCCCTCACCTGCTGTGTGTCCGGCCTACCCCCCCCCCCTCACCTGCTGTGTGTCCAGCCCCCCCCCTCACCTGCTGTG